>NC_133666.1:567407236-567693659 GCF_037893015.1 Macrotis lagotis | reverse complement strand
GAGTACTTTTTTTGGTCCCTGGACAATAAATATATTCTAAGTCAAGTCTTTAAATTGTTAGAGGCAGACATCTTTTCAAGCAATGATATACAATCTACTCAATTGCAGAAGTTTGGGTACTGGTTCAAGATAGATAGATAGATAGATAGAGAGAGAGAGAGAGAGAGAGAGAGAGAGAGAGAGAGAGAGAGAGAGAGAGAGAGAGAACGAGAACCTCCAGAGAAATGATTCTAAGGACTATCCATTAACCTCTCTTTATTCCCTGTTTATTTCAAAATAAATAGACTTTTAGCATATAGAAGTCCCTTTCTTTTGTGGTTCCCCACTGCCTATGATCTAATGCCAATTCAGCTAAAAGTGACAGGACTTGATACTAAATTTTTAAGTGAATCTGACTTCAGGTAATGATTGTATATACTTGCAGTTATAGAGTATTCTTGTACAAATATGCACATCGTCAAAAGTTCAGATGCTTCCAGTGTTGTTTCTATTTCTAGAACATGGAGCTGAGAGATAGTGTGTGATCAGTATAAATTACTGAAAAAGCATCAGAGATATTTAAGCTGTCACTTTTCTAGGCATCTCTTTAAGACTATTAGTTACAAAGGAGTTACCAATCTGCTTCTTTGGAGGGAATTTTGCACAATGATGGTTCTCTGTATCAATGAAATCAATGAAACAACAAAATTTGAAATCATTTAATTCATTGAACATTGAAGGAAAGAGGGAGAAACATAGTACTTACCATGTACCAGGTAAAATATTCTCTCAATCTTCATCACAATCTTATAAAGTAGGTTTTATTATTATAATACATATTTTGAAATTGGATAAACCTTGGCACACAGAGTTTAAGTCACCTACACAGTGTCACAGTTAGGAAATGTCTGAGATAAGATTTGAACTCAGGTATCATGACTCCAGGCCCAGTGCTCTATCTACTGAATCACCTATTTTGTTCATAATAAACAATTGCTATCTACAGAATAAGAATGAAAACAACCAGGAAAGAAAGCTTATGGCCATGACTTTTTTTTCACAATAATTAATGTTCAGAAAAAATAATAAATGATGATATATTTTTGACATTTCATTAAATAATGATATTTCATTAAAATTCCAAAGGGGAGTCCACATTTCTATAATCCCAAATACTAGGGATACTGAAGTTGTAGTATTTCTTGAGTTCAGGAGTTCTGAGCTGCAGGGGGCTAAGCCAACCTGATGTCTACATTAAGTTTACCATGAAGATGGTTATCTCTCAGGGTAAGGAGGTCACCTGGGATAAAAGTCAGTCCAGGTTGAAAATAAAATTCATCAAAACTTTCTCCAAATCAGAGTGAGACTTGACTCATGGTCAAATTAAGAAATAAACAATAGCAACAATAACCATACCAGCAATAGCTCAAATTGGAAAATGTAAATTAATTTTTATCATATAGTTTTACTTATAAGCCACTGATAAAATATTAGCACCAAGTGCAAGAATTGCCTATACCCACTAAAACTACAATTTGGAATAGATCTTCCATTCATACTTGCTTCAGGCATTCAGTCTATATTCATGCATTTGTCATCCAAGATACAGATATTAAGTCCTCCAAGTAAAATGCAAAACCTATTACTGGTTAAAGAACTATCTGGATTCATGTTTAATGAAACATATTTTCATTTATTTCTAATTTGTTGAAATAGCTGTCAATTAACAGGAACCTTTCATTGAAAATAGAGATTTTTGAACAAAATTATTTTTTTTTATTTCCATAGACATTACATGTCTATTTCTTTCTTAACATAGTCAAGAAAATAAACCATATGCCCAGTAACTAAAATAAATCAGAGTGGGCTTCAGGAAATCAGGCAGTGGGCCTAAAAGAAATTCAATATTCTTTGCTTCAACTCTGGAGTCCTGTTTGGCTTGGGGTTTTATGGGAATGAATTTGTGTCTCAGGGGAAATTGCTAAGTCTAAAAGATGACAGCCAACCAGATGTGACAGTATAAATAACAAACCATATGGTTCACTGCTCTTCTTTTTGTGGCAAGAATGACAAACCAGCAAATCCACTTCCCACAAATGAAATTTAATTGTGGAGACTGTTCTTTCTGCCCCCACACTCTATTTAAACTACCCTCTCAGAGATTACCAACTACTTCCAAACTATTAGATTCAATTAATTCTCCATCCTCATCCTCAATGATATAGCTGAAACATTTGACATTGCCTACTGTTCTTTCTTTAAAAATTCTTCTTTAGCTTTAGGAGTACTATGCCTTCAATCACTCTTATGCTACCTCTCTGACTGTTGCTTCAATGTCTAATTCTGAGTATTTTCCACCTGTCCCTAGAGTTAAGCTAATTCCAGAGTACTTTGTTTGAAGCTGTATTTGCTCTCTATATTTTCTCTTTTGTAGAATCTGCTCATATAATCAAATAATCTTAGATTTACAGCTGGAAGGAACTCTGAAATCCATGTAATCCAAACCCCTCATACAACAGTTGAAGAAAATTAGGCCCAAGGAGGGAAAATGACTTGAACAAGATCACAAGCAAATATCAGAAGTGGGATTGGAACCCATGTTATTTGATTGTAGATCCAATATTCTTCTCACTTTACCAGATTTCTTTCCATGAAGTCAGCTATTACTTCTGTGCAGATGATGAGATATGTAGATAGATGGATAGATAGACAGATAGATGGATAGATAAATTGATAGATAGATAATCTCCAATCTGACTTTTTTTCCTGAGCTCTAAAGTCACCTTCCTCACAGCATAATGCATATAGTGCTTTGAAAGTCATTCTGGCACCTAAGTCTCGACAGATACAAATAAAATCTAACAGAATATGCTGGCAGAAAGGAACACTACATATGCTGTCAGATAATTTTCAGGTTTTGGTTTATTTTGCTTAATTTAGTTTTTTTCTTTGTATTGTAGTATGGTATATAGTTCTGTGAGAGAAACAGGAGGGTATCTGAAAGTGGCAATAATGTTAAAAACTCAAAACATCAATAGAACATTTAAAAAATTCATTTTTCCTTCATCCTAATTCTATAACCCTACTCTATTTCTTGCACACTTTATGACTTCAAAATAATCTCAGCCAGGAGAATATGCCTCTGAAATATCTCTTAGTTTGTTCCTTTCTTGACTACACCAATACTAATATCATTACCACTTGCATATGCTATGGAAATGATGGCATGATTGGCATGATCATGAAAGTCAATGATCAATCTTAGAATTTTAGAACTAGAGGGAATTTAAAAATGATTAATCCAATCCCCTTCATTTATATATGATGACATAAAAAACTACTGAGGCTAGTTTGTTTTCCCAAGATCCCATAACTATCCAGGAACTATTATCTAGAATTTACTAATGTCCTTCACTCCATGAAACCTCCCATGTTCAGTTTCTCCTTTCTCCAATCCATCTAAAATCCATATTAGTCATGCTATTGTAGCATTCAGATCATGTCATTCCCATATCCATTCAGAAATTTCCCATGGCTTCCCGTTCTTAAACAGAATCCAAAGTTCTTTACCTGGTATTTAAAAACAACTGCAATTCTTTTCATTTTTAATTTCTGGAATAAAACAAGTATTTCCAAAACACATTACAACAAAAAGATGATTATACATGAAACTGCAAATCTACTATGCACCACTTGCAATTCTTTTCAGATATATAAAAAAATTATCATGTAATTTTTTAAATTTTTTTCTTCCCCCCCTACCCAGCCCCAGACATGGCTACCATAGGACAGAACTATATTCATATGTGTGTATATAAAATCAGTTTATACATATTTATATTTATCAGTTCTTTTTTCTGGGTACAAACTGTATCCTTCTTCATATGTTATTTGTGGTTAATTTGAGTATTTATAATAGCTAAAATGACATTCATTTAAAATTGTTCTTTAAACAATAGTGCTATTACTGAATACAATATTCCATGCTTCTTTAAAATCATTGAACTCATCATTTCTTATAGTACAGTAGTATTCTATCACAATCATATGCCACAACTTGTTCAGTTATTCCTCAATTAATGGACATCCTTTCAATTTCCAGTTCTTTGCCACCACAAAAAAGCTGTTACAAAAATTTTAGAACACGTGGATTTTTCCATTTTCAATAATCATCATTTTACACTTACCAGATTAGCTAAAATTATAGAAGGGAAAAATGACAGATTTTGGAGAGAATGTGGAAAAATTTGTGATTCATTGATCATGGAATTATAAAATGATCCAATAATTTTGGAGAGTAATCTGGAATTGTGCTCAAAAAATTATTGAATCAGAGTGCCCACATTCTGATATCAACCTAAGACTATCCTCCTTCATATTGCAGTTCTCTGGTCTGCCTGCACCTCTGTAGATGCTTGGCAATATTTGCTGAGTTAAAAACAAATTGAGCTGGAAGAAACCATTATCTATATTCTCATCCCCCTCAGTGCATGATTTACATAAAGTAGGGGCTCAGTAAATATTTGTTGAATGAATAAAGTCACAAATATATTTTATATACCTAATTCAATTCACCCTCCATCAAATAACTGATTGACAATTTCAGGACTTCATTGTAGTATAGAGATGACCTTGTACTTTCAAACAGTCTATGAATGGATTCTACCAATCAAGGAAGATTTGGGATTAGGAGTATTAGATCAATAAGATTTTATATTTTAGATTCAAGGACCAGTCTAGCTACATCTAAAATGGTTCTTCACTAGGAGATTTACTTTTAGGTGATGTTTGTTTCTTTTTTGTTTTGTTTTGTCCCCCCCCCCCCCATTGCAGCTACTATTAATAAGGCACAGAGAAATTGCATTCTTTATGATTGGGGAAAGTAGCCTTTGAGGTCCCTTTCAGTTCAGAAATTCAATGATTCTTCTAGCTATCAAATGATACTTTAAGAGCAACATGGTACCATTAAAAGAGAGTTAGATCTGGAATCAGGGAAACCACCATTTCCCATTGAACCTGGGTTTGAAATTTGCTGCCAATAAATTCTATGTGACTATTATCAAGTCGATTAATCTCTCCAAATTTCATATTTTTTCATTTGTGCTAAAAAAATACTTCACAGGGTTGATGTGAGGCTCAAATGAGATGATGTGTATAAAGAACTTTCAAATCTTAAAGTGCTATATGTCAATTATTTTTAGTATTCTGTTCTCTAAACTAAATGAAAGAAAAGTTGGCAGATGGAGGTGAGGATGACTACAGAAAGAGAAAAAAGTTGACATTTGTGGTCAAATAGAACTTTTGTAAATCTAGTGCTTGCTTGATTGATAGTAAAAACTTGCTAATTGAAGCTCAGTTATTCCACTAGCATTTGAATACTAGTGGTACTTTATTGATTTTGGGACATAATTTGCAATGCTATGCATTTTCCTGCTAGTATATATTTGATATGTTCTGAAATGCTATAGGAAAATGCTGAGAATGAGAGGAAAATAGAATTTAAATTTAAACTATTGAGAAAACTGGGTCAGCAAAAGAAAGTTTAGTTTTGTGCAACTATAACAATAAATCATTTGGTAAAAGAATAATTATTTCTTAATTTATCTTTTTATTGTTTTCCTTACAGAGGGATTCAGTTCAATTCAATCTGCCTTTACTAAGTGCCTACCATGAGAGATAGCAGAGTACAATAACTATAAATTCTGATTCTGATATAGGAATTTATCCCATGATTCAAATTCTACTTCTCACACATACTAGCTATATGACTCTCCAGTCACTGAACTCTGCCCCAAGCAAATCTCTAAGAGTAAATAGGTTGCAGAATTGGTATTGATTTGTTTTAGTAAAGAGAAATTTATTAGCTGAAATTCCTTACAATGATGAAATTACAGGCCCCCTATACTCTAAAATATGTAAGATACCTTGAAAAATATAAGGGAACGCCAACCTTTTTTGCCATCTATTGTGGCTAGAGTCCATCCCCTGAAGTATGCATGTAAATAAGCTGAGTTCTTTTATTCATTTCTGGGAATAGCTGCTGAAAGAATTTAGGATGGTACAATAATTCCTCAGTCATCAGATTGCAAGAAAGGGAGATAGTTATATAAAAGATTTACCATTGAGTCAGGAACTGTATCATTCATTAGACTTTGAAAGAAAGAGATTCTGATTTTGTTTCTTCCTCTTTTTGATCATAAACTTTGGAAATATAAGAACTGTCCTTCAACTTACCTTAAACAATTACAGTGACTGCTCACATGTATCAGGAACAATATGCATGCATGTAAGACTAGATATATTGCAGCCTTTTCTGTTTTGTATTTCTTTCTCTGGGCACAGATGACTAAAAAATTCTTCATGTGAGGTATACTTCTTATCACTGGAGATCAAGCTCTTGTGTTGTTAATACCTTCACCAGAAGTTTCCTGCATTAATATGTTTTTTGGAAAAAAAACAAAATAAACAAACAAAAACAAAAACACCAAAAGCAAGATGGATCTACTCCTTTGCCTGGCTGAACAAGATATGTGAAACTTGAGGGAGTTTAGACTGTGCAGAGTTGAAGTGAAGGTGAAGTGCTTATTCAACGGTTCCACTAAATAGCTCATGTTTCAATGTTTTAATAATGAACCTCATGGGAGAAAATAATAGGAATTAGGACTTAGTGTTTCAAGTTTTAACTCTTTCAATGTGTGCTTATAATTTGTTGACATTTTGTATATTTCTTTTGGGTGGAGAGAATAAATAGTTCTGCCTACCTTCTTAAATGGAATATATTTCTAGAAAGAATTCCATCAGTCTCCTAAACTTTAAAATGACTTTCCTCTTAGCTCCAAGATATGGAACGAAAAAAAAAAAACAGAACACGGAATCAAAAAGAGAGCCTTAGTCCTCTCTTTAGAAGTCAGATTTTTCCCAGTCTACATGAGTCTAAAGTTGGGGTTCATTAGTGAAAAAAGATATACCCCACTGTCTCAATGTATGTTTTCTTATAACATGCACTAGATATCTTGGGATTTACAGGTCTCAAATCACTCTAATTCTCATTAATTATAATAGGTACCAGACCAAGCCCCATTTGGTCAGTGTTTGGTTTCTGATTTGTTCAGTTAATATAAACAGCAATTGTTTCTGTTTTGTCCAGAAACTCAAAGGATCTTCCTCTCCCCAATTTCTGTTTTCCTTGGTTTTTTTTTTCTTTTTTTTGGTTAAAGATGCCTCAGTCAAATGGAGACCCGTTAAATACCCTAGTTTAAAATGGTCTACCACTGCATCTAGGGTCATCTCCAGTTGTCCTGATACATATCTGACCACTGGATCCGGACGGTTCCAAAGGAGAAAGTGAGTCTCGCGACTTTGTATAGAACTACTTCACTTAAATCTAATTTACTTATGGTATGATGTTATGACCCTGAAGTCATGATCCTCTTAGAGAATAACAGGACAAGAGAACAACAATAACAACTGCAATAGCAACAACTAGATGTAGAAAGAGAAATCAAAACTAAACAAACTAAAGCAAACATCTCTACCATCAAGAGATAACATTTTACCACATAAAATATACTCATTTGAATTTTATATTATTTTAAACTTTTCACAATTTTTCCTATGTGGATTGATTATATGAAATTATAATAGCTGACATTTATTTATATTGTGTTTTAAGGTCTACAAAGTATTTTAGATATATTTTGATTTACTTCATATGCATATTTTACCTTCACATTTCATCCTGTCATCTACCCAGGCCATTCCAATTGCTTCTGCTTTGCTTCTCCTCCTTTAGAACAGCACCTCTGTGACATCACAATAACATGGACCTCAACATCCAGAACATGAAGAATCCCTGCCTCCAGTCTCCAGGAAATTAATCCATTCATCTTTGTAACCCTTTCCCTAGAGACAAGTTATATTAAATAAAGTATAAGTAAAATAAACATACAAAAACTAATCCACTTAGTGCAATAGATATGTGCATACACACACACACACACACACACACACACACACACACACATATATATGTATATATACATATATATATATATATATATAGTTACCTACAAATTCCAGATTGCTTTGTTTTCTCATTTCTTCCACCTCGATTATACAACCATACATCTGCCACATCATGTGTATTCATCCCTCCCCCCCTCCCCTACTACTTTCTGCATATTGTTTTGGACACAGGGATGAAATGAATCTTACCATTATTGGTGGAAAAGTCATGTCAATTGATTGCTGCAAACATCAATATTTTCCCTGTAACTTCCTAGAATCCTTTCTCTTCCTTGAGTGCTACTACACTAGAAGGGTCATATTCTCATAATAAAATATAAACTGTATTTATATCATTAGTACTTAGCACATTCCTGGCCCACAGTAAATTCTTAATGAAGAATTTAGATTTCATTTATTCATTCATCCTATTTTATCAACACAACCCTTTGAGAGAGATTACTATATGTTTTATTAATTCTAACATATAAATGAAGAAGATGAAATTCAGCAAAAGGGAGGTATTTTGTGACCTAAAGGGTCTCATTCAGTGAATTCTGAGAAACAGGATTCAAACCCAGCTCCAATTTTTCTGCTCTGCCTTGTCTCACATCACTCATAAGCCTCCATTCACTATTTTCTACTTCACCTGTAATGAACGAGTGACTCTCTCTTTCCAAGGCACAATCTTCTATATGCACAAGGTGGATATTTTATTTCTTTCTGAGATTTCATAACACTTCTCTCCTCTGTCTGCCTTCTTCTCATTATTCTTTTCAGGTTGCTCTATCAGTTCAGTCCCATTAATTATATATCCTGAATCATCTTCTTCACTTGGTGATTTCATCTACTCCCATGAATTCAATTATTTTATCTATATAGATGATTCCCAGATCTATATATCTAGCCCTAATCTCTCTCTTGATCTCTAGTCTCTCATCTCCAACTACCTCTTGTATACCTTCAGCTGAATTCTCATTAATAACTTAAAAGCCATATATTTAAAACTAAACATTATATTCTCCCAAAACCTTCTTTCTTCTTAACACCCCTATTAGCATCAGAGGCACCATTATCCTCCAGTCAAACAGGCTAATGTTCTAGGTTTCATCTTCAACTTTTCAGTCTTTCCTCCCCAAAATCCAATTTGTTAGCTAGACCCAATTTTTCTTTTTTTCTCTTTAAAATTTTATTTATTTTCTTCTGAACTTAAGAAGTAAAATAAGAATTTCTATAATATAATGGAATGGAAAAAATTATGTACAACTTGCAATTCCTTTTCAAGATATAATAGTTTTATATTTCTTTTTCCCCCTTTTTCTTACCTCTCCTCCCCATCCTAGAGATGACTACAATTAGACACAAATATGCATGCCTGTATATATGTATATGTGTAAAAATATATAAATATGTATGTAAAATCATTTTATATACATTTCTACTTTTCAGTTCTTTTTTGAATGCAGATAGAATCTTCTTTCATATACCATTTGTAGTTAAATTTGTAATTAGCAGTTACAGTTACTTTATAATTTTCAAAATGACATTAACTCAAGTTATTCTTAAAATAATATTGTTGCTACTGTCTAAAATGTTCTCTTGGTTCTGTTCATTTCACATTATTTCTTTCAAGTCTACTTGTGTTTTTCTAAGATCAGTGAGCTCTTCATTTCTTATAGGACAGAAGTATTTCATCTCAATCATCTAACACAATTTGTTCAACTATTATTCAATTTACAGGTCTTCCTACAATTTCCATTTCCTTGCCACAACAAAGAAAGGTTCTGTAATGATAGGTTCTTTTCCTTTTTCCATATCCATCCTGGAAAAATGTTCTACTGTTGGTATTGCTTGGTCAAAGGGCATAGCTAATTTAATAATTCTTTCAGCATAGTTCCAGGTTCCTCTCCAAAGTGATTGGATCATTCACAGTTCATCCAATAATGAATTAGTGTCCCAATTTTTCCACATCCCCTCCAATATTTGTCACTTTCCCCTTCAGTTGTTTTAGACAAGCTGATAGATACAAAATGATATCTCAAGGTTATTTTAATTTGTATTTCTCCAATAATGATTTAGAGCATTTTATATGGCTATAAATGGTTTTGATTTCTTCATTGGAAAACTGGTTCATATTTTTTATCATTTTACCAAGATCAAAATGGATGCATTATGTAAAGAGAGATATTACAAGAAAATTTGAAGAACATGTAACATTTAATTATCAGATTTATGGATATTTACCAATAAATTAGAGTTTAGAGTAGTTGATATGTAAAATGAATAATTTTGATTACATTAAATATGAAAGATTTTATACAAATAAAGCAAATATAGCCAAAATCTGAAGATTTGCTATTTCTACCTTTACAAAATATCTCTTTTATGTTTCATTTTCCCCCCTGACACCACCAAGTGCACCATCCCATACACAGACTATTAAAATACCCTTTTGGGTTGGTCTTGCTGTCTCATTTCTCCCTCGTGTCTACCTTTCATTCAACTATCAACTAACTACATCACCCAATTTCAGTGTCTCCCAATAACCTCAAAAATAAAATCAATCAGTTATTAAAAATTTATTAAGTGCTTCCCACATACCAAGAAATGTGCAAAAAACTGGAGATACAAAGAGAGGAAGAAGACAATTCTTGTCCTCCAAGAAGTTACAATCTAATGAGAGAAATGTAAAAGAAACAAATAAGTGTGAGGTCAAATTTGAACTCAGGTCTCCTGAATACAGGGCTAGTGCTTCTTCCACTGCTTTACCTAACTTCCCTTAACAAAGGGCAGTTTGTTGATTAGATCTGCTTATGGTTTTTTAGTAAGTTCTAGTCCAGAGTTCTAGCCAGTATTAGCTCTAACAACTTTTATAAGCCTCCAGAGACTGACCATCAGTTCCTCATCTGAACTACTCTAACATTCTACAATGTTCTTATTCTGTGGTATATCACTTGTAATTTTCAACTTTGTATATTTTGGCCTAATTAGATCATGAGTGTACTTTTTTACTATTAGCTAGAATATCTCTTTGATTCAACAATTCAATTCAGTAAAGATATAGTAAGTTAAATTTATGTATAAAGCACTAACCATTCTAGACTTGCAAATTCAAAGACAAAAAAAAAAAGCAGAACTACTCCTCCAGAAGTTAACATCCCATGGGAGTAAGGAAAGTAAGGTGGAAGGAGGTAGGAGATTTACTGGAATACAACACATATGAGAGTAAATAAATATAAAGTATAAGCAATCTATTTAAAATAATGTCAGAATTCAGTAAATGGCCACCGAAAAGCATGTGAAGAATATTGTACCCAGAGCTATATTTTTAAAGAAGCTAGGACTTCTATAAGATGGATATAAAAAAGAGTATATTTCATGCATGAGAAACTATTGGAAGACTCATACAGGGAACAAATTTGCTCAATTACCTCTATGTACAAAAATTTACATCACAGTTGCTCAACAAATAGTCACTAATTGAAGATTTTTCTTTCAATTCTAAACTGATCACTGAGTGACTGAGTAATATCAGGACTAGAAAAAATAAAGGAGTAAGGACACAAATGTATTGTTATTACTTTTTTTCTCTTAACTTTGTAAAGGTCATCTGTTTTCTGAAGACATAATATGAGATTAATGTTTTAAAAGGACTCTCATTATAAAATTGCTATATACCCAACCTGAAAATAGAATGGTGGCTTATGGAAAGAGGGTACTCTAGAGAGGAATTATTTTGGCTTCTAATATTAATAAATTATGCATGTACAGACCACAGTTTTAATCTCTCTAAGGCTCAACCTATGGAATTTCAGTAAAGCCTGAGTGAAAGAGAAAAAGTTGGAGTATGCATATTCAATAATAAGCCCAGTTAACAGCTCCCTTAAAAAGTGATTAAGAAAGCATTTGATAGAATTCTTGATTCCATTTCTAAGATACCCTATATAAAAGTTTCAGTTCATCAGAATTAATGTAACAAATATATATAGTGTATATATACATATACACACACACAAACACTACATATATATATATGTACATATATATATATATATATATATATATATAGAGAGAGAGAGAGAGAGAGAGAGAGAGAGAGAGAGAGAGAGAGAGAGAGAGAGCTACCTCCAGGCAATAGGATTATACAATGATGCAATAATAAGAGGACTTGTACCTTTTGAATCATTTTGGAATCCTTTTCAATCAATCCACCCACTCATATGGCAGGAAAAAATAAAACAAATCAATACATAAGTTTAATTTTGAGTTTGACTCCTTACTTAAAGTATTTGCTCTGGTCAGTCTATTTTCTATTTACTTATTTCTTTTTAATTTTTTTTTAAATTAGTTGTCCATTCTCACTAATATGCATCCTTCTCAATATACAATAATAAGGTTCCATGTGCCAATACTATGATATTGGTGAAATAATTATAACAGGTTTGCACAGGTCCATAACAGGATCATATTGCTTCATATCTCTCCCTTTCTTTTTGGAAATTTTTTTTGAAAGGCAATGGAGTTAAATGACTTGCCCAAAGTCACAAAGTTAGGCAAATTATTAAATGTCTGAGCCTGGATTTGAACTCAGTTCCTCCTGACTGCAGGGCCAGTGCTCTATCCACTGTGCCACCTACCTGCCCCCTGGAAATCTTTTTTTTTTTTTAGTTTTTGCAAGGCAAACGGAGTTAAGTAGCTTGTCCAAGGCCACACAGCTAGGTAATTATTAAGTGTCTGAGACCGGATTTGAACCCAGGTACTCCTGACTCCAGGGCCGGTGCTTTATCCACTATGCCACCTAGCCACCTCTGGAAATCCTTTTTAAAGCCTCCTGAGGTGATCTGAATAATAACAAAATGATCTATCTTCTCCCCAGAAAAAATAGAGAATAATAAAGAAAATTTAGGAGATAGTGAGGGTTAGTCTTAGAATGTCACAATTCACTAGAAAAATGTTGAAAATAAGGACCAAGTGAAAAAAGGGAGAGGGGAATCAACAGTATTAATCAACCATAACCTGGTATGGAGTTTTTAAAGATAACTCTGATTTCAGAAGTACAAGAAGGAAGCTTTCTATTTCTGCCCAGAGTGATTTAAGAGGGAAAGGGCTTGTGGGATCCAGGTATACAAAAGAAAATTTCAAAATAAATGATAATTTCCAGTTCAGAGACTTGTTGTACAGCAAATATATTCAGCAGGAACAAAAATGCTCCCTCCACGTTAAAAAATTGCTGGTAAACTGGTCCACTGTGGAAAGTGAAGAGTTCCAACTTTTGAATAATGACAAAACTGCCAGATAGCAAAGTACCTAAGTTACTACAGAAAGGACTATACAAGGCAGTCATGCTAGATGTCTGAACTTTATGAAGAGGTTTGGAGGATGAGAGAGGAGGTATGAAGGTAACTAGGGAGGAATGGGGAGCATATGATTCATAAGAAATAATATGAAAAGATTGGAAAGATTGGAAATAACATGAAAAGATTGCTCACTAGTGGGGAAAGAGGAGTGGATTTTTTGTTTGTTTGTTTTCTTTTTGTACTTTGGGTTTGGATAGGAGTCCTTTCTATTTCCATTCATTGACAATTTAAAATGCTTTGCATTTTGAACTTTGGGAGCCTGGGGGCTAGCAAATATATATCAGATCCTGACATTATAAGGTCATCTGTGAAGAAATGAGAAATAAGAAGATCCTAAAGTATACCTGGGTGCTTTATGTCAAGAGATGCTCACTGGCATAAGCATTACCTAATAATTCTTCCTATGTTTTCAGTACTGCAACATTTTGGAATATTTAGCACTGGAAATAGTATAACAAATCCAAGAAATATTCATTTTTACATCAAATTTTATACTATAGTGAATTGCTTCCTAGCAAAACTTTGGAGATCATTTATGATGGATGAACAGTTAATTATCATTTATGGTAGATGATATTGTAATCTGGAGGAAACACAACCAGGATGACTAGTTAGAATAATCTTTGGGGACATCACAGAATTGGATTTTAAGACATTCTCTTAAAAAATAAAAAATGAAGTAGAAGATCGAGGTTTCCCTTCCTACTCTTTTTGCTCACATAAACATACAAGATAAAAAATGTCAAAGGCATCATTGGAGAAACTCTAAAAACTGACATTCAGGGCAGTGAATCAGGCATCAAGGGAACATACAAATAATTATAGTATATACCTTACAAAAACTTGAACATTTTTATAATACAATTACACTTCAGATACTTGATTTAAAATATGTCATTTTGTGCAAATTAATAGCCTTGCACAAAATAGATATTTAACATTTGGTGAGTTAAATTAATAAAAAAATTTCAATGACAAAATAATTTAACAGGAAGTTCAGCACTTTCAAATACTTTTTAAATTACAATCAGTGTGTAAATAAATATTCATGCTTAAAAGTGGAGTTAAACAATTGACAACATTCTTATATTATAAAAATCTTATAATTTACCAGCACTAAATTTGATTCTATTACTCAGTAAACAGCATATAAATGGAATATGAATATTTAAAAATTCTGAATTTTTTGAATCCAAAATAATAAATTTTATATTTATTTGTCATTTATAAGTAGGGTCTGTGAGAAGATCTAATGTATTTAATCTTGGCATAAATAAAGGAGAGGTACCAAAAATGATTCCAGCTTTGAATGGTGATGACAATGACTGGTGGAGTCAACATTGCACAGTGGATAGAACACTGAATTCAGAATCATAAAGACTTAGATTTACATCATGATTCATACACTAAAGTACCTCTCAAGCTCAGTTTCCTCATCTGCAAAATGGGAAAAATGACAGCCTCTAACTCATAGGGTTATTGTAAGGATACTTATAGAGCCCTTTCAAAACCTGAAGAGTGCTGCACAAATGTCAACAAATATTTTATGAATAATATAAATATTAAAATCAAAACTAGGAATAGCTTTGAGAAAATGTAACTATTTAGTTTTGAACATCTTAAATTTCAGATGCCAGTGGTGGTGATATCCAATAAAACAGATGGAAATATGGGTTTTAAATCAAGAGAGATGTCAGGGCTGGGGAATTGGAAATAAGCAGAATAGAGGTGAGTTGAAACCACAGTAATGGTGATAATTGTAGCTGGTAAAACTTCCAGATGGTAAGACTGTACATCTTGGCAGGAAGATGCAAAAGCTATAATCTTTTAAATATTATCTGATAACTAGTACTCTTAAACTAAAATATATATTTCTTTTCTTCTACTTCTATAGATTGTTTCTACTCCTATATTTTGGCATGAAATAAAACCGAATTTCAGAATTAGAAGAGTTATCAGTGTAACTTTACTCTGACTCAACTTCAAAACAATGAATCTCCATTAGAATAAGCCCTCAAGTTGTCATCCAGTCCCTGCTCGGAGTTCTCATGATGGAGCAATCCACCTCCTTTCAATGGAACCTATTCCACTTTTGGACAGTTTTAGGAATTTTATTACTATTAGGAATTTTATCAGGCACTAAGCTTAAATTTGCTTCTTTGCACCTTCTGTCCACTGCTCCTGGTTCTTCTCTCTAAGAGAAAACAGAATAAATCGAATCTCTTCTCCTCGTGGTGCTCCTTCAAATACTTGAAGACAATTATTATTAGCCCCCTAAATAATCTTTTCTCCAGACTAAGCATTTCTAGTTTCTTTAGTCAATTTTCATATGTCATATTCCTCATTCTCCTCACTATTCTATTTATCTCTCCTCTTCTGTATCTTCAGTTTATCCCAAAAGGTGGGACATACCCAGGACAGAACATAGTGTTCCAAATGTTATCTAATCAGTACAGAATATAATAAAACTATTACCGCCTTTGTTCTCAAGACTAGGACTTTCAGTGCTACCTAGCTTGTTTCCATGACACACTGTTGACTCATTACGAGCTTGCAGGTCATGCCCCCCAAGATATTTTTTCCACAAAAGTTATCATAGCCATGACTCCTCCATCCTAGGCTTTTGGTTTTTATCATGAAATACATTAATGTGGTGTAGGTATGCTGAATGGAGGGGGAAAATGTAATTGCTGAAAGTAGCCCTGGTAAAAATCCACTTCAAAATATGTTTCCTCCTCCTGTATGCTTTGTACACAATGTACAGTTCTATTCTGGGAAACAAAATTACTTTGCCTTCTTACAAAAGATGAACAAATGTATTCATGATGAGTTAGTTTATTATCTACAACAGAAAATCAGCTTCATTAACTTACTGTCAGTCATTTTTTTCATTCATTAACTAATACATGAGAGCATACTATGCATAAAATAATGTATTAACATCTATGCAGAGGCAAGATGAATAAAATACTATATCCCTCAAAGGATTAATAATCCTTCCATTTACTGGGTTCAAAACTCTTGAGACTTTCTTGATTTTTCACTCTCCCTCACCTCATTCACTTTCAATTACTTGACAAGTCTTACTGATTTGATCTCCCAAATATCTTTCTATCACCCAGATTCTCTACTCACAACACTACTACTTTAGTTCAAGTTTAACTCCTCATTTACTCTTTCATTCTCTTTTATAATCTCTACCTCTCCAATCCATATTCCATACAACTCTCAAAATAATCCTCATAAGCCAAAATGGAGTGAGAAATAATAATATTTAGATAATGTTTTGAGATTTGCAATCCTTTTCTGATATTTTATTTGATTTTTATTCCCATTTTATGCATGAGCCTCCCTGAGGCTGACAGGAGTTAAGCAAATTAGACACAGCTATAATTGTCTGAGCAGGGTTCAAAGTCAAATCTTCCTCTCTCCAAGTTCATTGCTCTATACCACCTGACTGCCTGGGTTCAATCCTGAACTTTTCTACTTATTACCTATGTTACCACAGGCAAGTCACTTGAATTTTCTGGACTTCAGTTTTCAGCTCTATAAAATGAGGGCCATGATGACCTATAGGTACTGTTCCAGTTCCAAATCCATGATACTATGCTTAACCCTTGCCCAAGAAGCTTGCCCCATTGCAGTTCAGATAAAATATTTCATTTGACATTCAAAAGCCTTCACAATTTGGGTCCACTCTACTTTTGCTGACATACTATTTTCCTCTTCACTTAGTCTACATGAGAAGCCAATCTGACTTTCTGTTGTCTATACAAGACATTCTACAACCCACTTCCACACCTTTGCAGGGTTGTCTATCATACTGTCCATCATTGTGTCCCTCTCTGAGACACTTTCAGTTTCTTTAAGAATCAACTCAGGGGGTGCAGCCAGGTAGCAAAGTGGATAGAGCACCGGCCCTGGAGTCAGGAGTACCTGAGTTCAAATCTGGCCTCAGACACTTAATAATTACCTAGCTGTGTGACCTTGGACAAGCCACTTAACCCCATTTGCCTTGCAAAAACCTAAAAAAAAACACACAAAAAAAACAAAAACCAAGAATCACCTCAGAAGGCATCTCCTACAAGTAACCTTTCCTAAACCCCAATGGTATCAGTATGATTCCTATAACCCCTAAAATTATCCTGTATATAATATCCTGGATATAATTATCCTGTATACACATACACAAACACACACACACACAGACACATATATTACTCTACCACTTCTCCAGCAAAATATAATTAACTTATGGGTAGAGACCATTAAATTTGTTTTTTCCTTTGTATCCCTCACTAGCATAGTGTCTCTCATATGGGAAAGCCTTAATATATGCTTTTTTCAAATTCTATTCAGATGAAGAATACAGAAATTATACCACAATGAAGGGGTCTGAAAAGGGAAAAAAAACATGTAAATTCAGAAAAGGATTTTTAGTTTGATCATCCTCATTATTTAGTAGATTTTGTACCAAATAGCTTTTGTCATTTTCCAAAAACTAACTCTTCAAAAGATGAAGGTTTAACACTATTGAAGTTATTAAAGAAAACCCTAGGAATCTTTATATCTTCTTGGAAAGCAATTCCTACAGAGGAGGTCCAAAAAGGTTTTGTCCAACATTGTCAGAATAAGTGTTTGATGGTCTAGGGTTACCACTATGATGGGAACAATACTCATTTGGGTCACCACAAAAAAAAAAAAAGAACTACTGTAGATATTTTTATACTTGTGAGTCCTTTATGCTTTTCAATGATCTCTTTGGGAGACAGTCCTAGTAATGTTATTGCTGAAATTCTTAATTCTTAATGAGTAAAATTAAGAAAAAATGGGAGTTGGTAATATTTTGAACAAATGAATGGCTTTCAGATTAACCTTAACCCAGAGTATTTTAAAAACTTTTCCCCTGGAATTGGTTATTTATTCTTACAGGAAGGGAAAAAAACCCAACAACTTCATCCTACATCCTCCTCCTCCACCCTAGAGCCCTGCCAAAGAAATGGTACTTTGTTGCCTCTGATTTATTTTTGTGCATCTTCTAAAACGACTTAGGAGGATAAGGAGACAAGAAAAGATATTCTTTCTTTCTCAGAAAACCTTAGTGACACTGCAGAATGAAGGATGAATTTTTGCAAGATATTAAAAACATGATCCAAGGCCACAACACAGGAGATATAATTATCTAACTTCTGATGGAAATGAGTATTTGACTACTGGGGAACTTTTACCTTGAGCATTTGTAAGGGCAAAGAAGTAGGGGAATGAAAATTAATACTTTAAGTGTTAACTGCCTTCAAGATAAATATAATTGTCAGTGTCTCCAGGCTTTTAGTTCCCTCCTCTTTCCACACCTCCCCCTTCTCCTCCTGTTCACTTTTCTCTGCCTGCTCTCAGTGCTAGAAGGGTGGTTGACTACAGAGCAGGGCTCCATAGAACAGCACTGTCAAAAGCCAGGCTGGAGGCGGTAAAGCTTCCAGAACAACTGGAAGGCGGAGAGTAGGCAAGAGAAGCTTTGAGGGCGAAAGCTCGATATATAACAGGGGTCCGGCGCCACGCCTTTTTGGTCATCGAAGTCATTGCCCGCATATCCTCTCCTCCTGACAGGCGCTCAAAGGGGCGAATGAAGTCTCAGTAACAGATGAGAGCAGCTTCCTCCAAAGCTGCCACTACTCTGCCCAGCCCAGATGTGCAGCGGAGCAGCGGCTAAGGCGAGCGCCGGTAAGTCTCCACGAGATAACCCTTTCTATAGCTCAGGCCCCCAGAACCTGACCAGTCGAGCATTCCCCGCAAACAATTAGTCTTTACTTTTCCGAGGAGAGTTTCTCTCTACCTCTTACTAAATAAGGTACCTTCATCCTTTAAACTACCTGATCCTTTTGCCTCTACTATTTATAAGGAGAGCGAGTCTCTACCCAACTCCTAGGGAAACTCATCCAATAACTTTTAGGGTAATGTCAAAGTACCAAAAAGTAAAGCCCC
This sequence comes from Macrotis lagotis, assembly GCF_037893015.1. NCBI lineage: Eukaryota > Metazoa > Chordata > Mammalia > Peramelemorphia > Peramelidae > Macrotis > Macrotis lagotis. Next base: position 567,674,340 of record NC_133666.1, on the reverse strand, counting down.
CACCCCGCCCCCGTCTGAGGGGAATGCACGAGTTATTCACTGGAAATCCCAGGTTACTGGCGGGTTTTCAGGTGAAAAGGAGATTCCCCCCCACCAAACTGTCAGTATTTAGCAAGCAGGGGTCAAAAAATCAGGAGAGGAAAAGTGAACCAGAATTGAATTGAAAAGGTAACTAATTGCATTACCCTGCCTAATCGTGCCTACTACATAACACAGAACAAACCAGAAATCTGTTAGTTGGAAAAGGCTTCAAAGAAAGGCCCCTTCTCAGGCTTTTATTTAGGGCACTGAAAGGAAAGCGACGAGCAGCCCCACACTCCCACCTCTATCCCACCCCCACCCCTTACTTTTCCTGCATCTCTCCAGCTCCCCAACCCCACCCGAGCTGTCGAGCCAATTCACACGCGTTTGTCACTCCTCTTAAAGGCAGGTCCTCCCGGTTGCCTGGTAGGTTGGGAGGGATGAGTCGAGGAAGATGGGCGTGGGGATGGGACGGCCCTAGGCATCAAAAAATCTAACCTTGGCATGCAGCCCGTACTCTGATTGACCCGATTCTCCTTTTGGAGATTCCTCCTTTATACCCACTCTGACTCTTGCCCCACCTCTAGGCTGGCACTCCTAGATCCCCCTGGTTGGGTGCATTTGTCTTCTAAGTGGGAAAGCAAGTGGAGGGGGTGGAGAGGAAAGCCGAGAGAGCAGGAAGCTGCTTGTCTCCCCTCCTGGCTGTTCCTCAAGCACCCGCTGCCAGCTCACTCAGCGCCACCGCCACCCATCCCCCGCCTCCCACCGGGGCACGCTCTGCTCCTTAAACTCTGTCATGTCCACAGGAGCAGGTGGCAAGGATGGAGGCGCCTTCCCGCTGCAGGTCCCCAGTTTCCAGGGCGGCCAATGAGACGCCGCTGAGCAGCGGCTCCCTGATCTCCTTAGACTCCAGCGTCTTCTGCAGCGAGGGAGAAGGTGAGCCCCTGGCTCTGGGGGACAGCTTCACTGTCAACGTGGGCGGCAGTCGCTTCGTCCTGTCCCAGCAAGCGCTATCCTTATTCCCGCACACGCGACTGGGCAAACTGGCCGTGGTGGTGGCGTCCTGTCGCCACCCTGGCACCCTGGCCGCCGCCTCGAGCACTCTGGAGCTCTGCGACGACGCCAACCTGGTGGACAATGAATACTTCTTCGATAGGAGCTCTCAAGCTTTCCGCTACATCCTGCACTACTATCGCACTGGCCGGCTGCACGTAATGGAACAGCTGTGCGCGCTCTCCTTCCTCCAGGAGATCCAGTACTGGGGCATCGACGAGCTGAGCATCGACTCCTGCTGTAGGGACAGGTATCCCACAGAGATGGGGCAAGCGGCCCGCGTGGGCCTAAGGATGCCAAGAAGGGAGAGGCTAGTGGGTGGTTCACACGTGCTTAATAAAAGAACAGGATCCTTCGGGGAAGGAGGGTATCCGTCAGGGGTAAAACGAGAACTACAGCAGGTTTTGTTTGTCTTTTATTTCGGGAGGCAGCTTAGAGAAATAAATGGAGGAGTCAGAAAAGTAATTCCACCTGTGAGTCTCTGTGATCTTGCTCAAGTTATCTAACGTCTCTGGGCCTCAGTTTCCTACCCTGTAAAATGAAAGGGATGGGTTTGATGACTTCTAGGTTCCTTCCAACTCTCGATCTGGGATCATTCTAAGTTTTAAGTAACAGGTCATGTATAAGTGAAAGTTCTTCAACAGGTGCTCCTAATTTTCGATAACTGATTTTGTGAACTATAATATTTCCATTAGTTAAAAGAGTAAGAATTGAATTTGGAATTAAAAATAAAATGAAATTGGACAACAAAATTTTTAAAATGGGGAGGATTGAATATGAAAAACTTAGTGGTGGGGAACTGAACACCAAAAGTTACTTTCAGAACATCTGGAAGTCGATGGAAAGTCAGTTTCTGGACAATAACCAGTTATTACAATCCATATTTCAATATGGATTCCATTTTGGGGAATATTGTCTGTATCCATCCCCTATTCATTAATGCTGGTGCATCCATTTTAGTTCAGTCTCTCATCTCTTCTTACCTAGATTGTCCAAGTGTAATTGGCTAATATATAATGTTAAATAATAATAGATTTATAATGGTCTAAATGGAAAAAAAAAAGTCAGTACTGGAGTAGAAAGGAGGGGATAAACACAAAAAGTGTACCAAAGTAGAATCCACAGTGTTGGGTAGGAACTATATGAAATGAACAAGATGGGGGGAAATCAAATTTATGAACTTGGTCGAATGGGAAAATGGTATTGTTCCTATTGCATTTTAGTAACTCAGTCCTTTTCTTCTAACAAGGACATTTGTTTCTGAATACACATGATTGTGGATATATATATATATATATATATATATATATATACTCAAGAAAGATTGTTATAATAGTATAAATCATTCAATAGGATTTATTAAATATCTATCATGGGCCAGACATGGGGCTAAGTACTTGGGAGATATAGATGTAGGCATGTATGTGTATTTGTATTATGTATGCATGCATGTATGTTTGTATATACTTTGAAATTAAATAGTCCTTCACCTTAAAGAGCTCTAGTTTATCAAAGAGAAGACTTGTACACATGTAATAGATATACTATAGTTATACTATAAAATAACTGCAAGATCATTTCATGGGGACAGGAGGGGGTTGAAGGTACTAGCATCTGGAGAGATCAGGAAAAGCTTCAAGGAGATAGCACTTGAGCTGAACACTGAAGGAAAGTAGCAATTTTAAGAGGCAAGAAATAAAGAGGAAATGCCTTCTTCACATTGAAGATGACATCTAGCTGATCTTTTTAGTGTAAGTTCAATATTTCTTCTCCATTTCATAATTAAACTTCTTGTGATGGCCCCCAAGTCCACTAATGGCACCTTCATTTCCTTTCCTCTCACTTTCTTCTTAACTATGTAAGGTTCTGACCTCATCATTCAATTGAAACTGTTCTCTCCAATGATCTCTTAATTGCCAAATGTAATGGCCTTTTCTCACTCATCCTTCTTGATCTCTATAGTTTCTGATACTATCAACCATCCTCTTTTTAATACTTTTCTTTCTAGGCTTTTCTGGCATTATTCTCTCCAGGCTGTCCTGCCTAAGAGTATATTCCTTCCCAACACAGCCTTTGCAAGATCATCATCTAAGTTCAAAAAGCACTAGGGGTAGGCAACCCCCAAGCCTCCCTCCTGGGCCCTCTTACATTCTTTCTACACTATTTTGCTTGGTGATCTCATCAACTCCCATGAATTGAATGATCTCTATGCTGATAATTTTCAGATTTATTTATTTAAATCAAAACTTTCTGTTCACCTCTAACTTTACATCTACAACTGCCTATTGAGTGTCTACAGCTGGGTCTCACATAAATATCTTAAACCCACATGTACAAAAATGAACTCATCGTTTTCCCCAAACTCTTACTCTCTTAATTTAACTACTTTTGTTGAGTGCACCATCATACTTATTATCCAAGTTTACAACCTAGGTCTTATATTCTACTTCTGACCCATAATACCCCATATAGACATTTTCCCCCACATCCTCTTTACAAAATCTCTCATATATGATCCTCCCTCTTCTCTGACATCCTGTTACAGCCCTTATAGCCTCACCTGAACTATTCAGTAGTCTCTGGGTTTGACTTCCCCACCTCAAATTTCCTTTTGATCATATCAGACCATCCTCCAAAGATTCAACTATCAAGGCAATTTTGCTTAAAACACAGATCTGACCATGTGAAACCACCTGCTATTAATTTAACTAAAGTAGGTCTTTATTACTTCCAGGATCAAATATAAATTCTTCTCTTTGGTTTTTAAAGTCCTTTATACTCTGGCCTCTTTCTAATTTTCTATTATTTCCTCCATGAACTCACATGATATTCTCACTGATGCTCAGTCTTTGACAATCCATATACAAGGCTCTCCATCTCACGATTCCATCTGTGCATTTTCACTGGCTATCACCCATGTCTGGAATTCTCTCCCTCATTACCTCCACCTCCTGGTTTTCTTGGCTTCCTTTAAGTCTCAGCTAAAATCCCATATTCTAAAAGAAAACTTTCCTGTTCCTCTTTAATGTTAGTGCCTTCTCTCATAAATGATTTCCAATTTATCGTATATTCCTACATGTATAAATACAAAAATCCTATAGATATACATATATATATATATATATATGTTTCTACAACACATATAAACACATGTATAGATGTGTTTATCAACTAAAGTCTATCACATGGTAGTTTGCTTAGAAATTATTTGTTGCATTGACTAGATCAAAGATGCAACACATGTACTCCTAAATAGACCCAGATCAGAATAAAATATCATTAGCAACTATTTAACAAAATAAAAAGAATACAATAAAATGTAGATTAGATTACATTTTGTTTGTTTGTTTGTTTTTGCAAGGCTATGGGGTTAAGTGACTTGCCTGAGCTAGGTAATTTTAAGTGTCTGAGGCTGGATTTGAACTCAGGTCCTCCTGACTCCATGGCCAGTGCTCTATCCACTATGCCACCTCACTGCCCCAATTACATTACATTTTAAAACTAAATCAGTATGTAATCCTCAGGGATGTTTATGTATAAATCAGTATCCCCCCATTTCTAATTAAGTTTGACAGTATTGAATTAGGTGACTACTAAGGTCCCTTCCAACTTTCAAATGCATAGTACCTGAAATAAAATTAAATCTTGTATTCTTTGTACTGTCCTTATACTCCTTGACCTATCTCTGCAGCATTTGACACTGTTGACTATATCCTCTTTCTTGATAATCTTTTCCTTTGGCTTCCATATACATACATACACACATACATACATATATATACATATTTGTATATATATATATATATATATATATATATATATATTATAGTGTGCAAAAATATGTATACACATATTCTAATGATTCTCCTTTATGTCTGCTTCTTTTTTCTTTTGTTTCAGCCTTATTCTTCTCCCACTTTTTCATATTGATGTCCCATAAAGCTATGAATTTGAATTCATTCTTTCTATATATTCTCTCCCCTATTTCTATCATCAATTCCCATGATATCAGCAATCACTTCTATGTAAATAACCCCCATTTTTATAATTCTACCTTTATCCCTCTTCTCTGGAGCCCCATTTTTTAATTGCCAATTGAATTTATTTACCCAAAGCTACTAAATGTTAGATCTGGGAGTCAGGATTTCCAAGTGCAAGTGCAAATGACCTTTCTATTACTAAACTTCTTTAATGGACTGAAAAAAGTACCATTAGTAGTAAGGTCATTCATCTGATGTGTCATCATTTTTAACAAATGTTCTAACCATCATGTTATTCTTTTGGAAAGACCATTCATCTGTTATGTCATTATTTTAAATAAATGTTCTAATGATCATATCATTCTTTTGGAAAGGTACTTGAAAAGGAAGGAATTGAGTGAGACTTTAGACTTCAAGGATGATGCTGAAGACCAGGAGAGTCAGCAAGAGAGTGACCAGGACTTTTCTCAAGGGCTCTGCCCTACTACCCGACAGAAGCTCTGGGATATTCTGGAAAAACCGGGGTCTTCCACAGCTGCCAGGATCTTTGGAATCATCTCCATCATCTTTGTGGTTGTGTCCATTGCCAACATGGCCCTGATGTCATCTGAGCCAAGCTGGCTGGACATGCAGCTACTGGAAGCCCTGGAGTACCTGTGTATTACTTGGTTCACGGGGGAATTTGCCCTGCGCTTACTTTGTGTGAGGAATAGGTGTGGATTCTTGAGAAAGGTGGCAAACATCATTGACCTCCTGGCTATTCTCCCCTTCTATATCACTCTGTTGGTAGAGAGCCTGAGTGAAAGTGAAACCACACAAGAACTGGAAAACGTGGGGCGCATTGTGCAGGTTTTGAGGCTCCTCAGGGCTCTGCGCATGCTTAAACTGGGAAGACATTCAACAGGTATTCACACATCATTGATGTTTTTCTTGACTCTACCATTGGTTTTAAATCAGTCATAAAAATGAAAAAGAAAATGTATTATGTATTTGAACAAAGTATCTAGCATTGTAGTGGACATTTGTTTCCCTCTTTCCTAAGGCCCTGATGTAGTGATAAGTATAGTATTTAATTAACCATCAAGCATTTATTGAGCATTAATTTTGTGCAAGGCCCTCTGATAGAGTACAAACACAAAAATGAAACAATTTTGTCCCTCCACCCTCACAGGGCTCACATTCCACAGGGGAAAACAATGCATATATAATATCCACCTATCAAAAGTCATTTATTAGTCATGTGTTATATGCTAGATAATGTTAGATTCAAGATTAAATGAACACAAAGATGAAAATGAAGTACTTTCTTAATTCAAGGAGTTTTCACTCTATGAGAGGGAAACAACATGAAAATGTTAAATTATCTTCAAAATAGATAATAAATTGATTCTTGGGTAGAGAGGCATCATTAGATGGGAGAATAAGGGAAGGTCTGACATAGAAGGTAACATTAAAATCGAACTTTAAGTGGGCTGTAAGAAGCAGAGATAAATAATTCAAGTATTTAAAGTTAGTTCAATTTTCAAGACAATACATAGCAAAGTTGAGAATGCAATTATTCATCTCTCTCATTTGATGTTCATAACTTTCAGAAATCCCTTTACCATTTGTCATCAATTTATAAATAATAGGTTGTGGACATATAATTGATGTATAAGCAAGTATTTACTTTGGATCCAACCAGGAGGTAGTAAAATATTCGTCTGGGCACAGAGGGAAAAGAAACTTAAGATGACTCTTCCCTGAATGCCCCACCAGATTTGGTATAAAGAGGTATGGTCATTTCTTATTATACTTTCTGTAGAGGGAAAACAAATGTTCTGCTTAGAAGTAAAGCTATTCATTTAGTCCCTCTACAGGAATGAACAGTTACAAACCATCACCTAATCACAATTTTACCAGATGATTGCTCTTTCAGGGTTTCAAAGATACTTACTGAAACTTTTTCCTTTGAGGAAAGGGATAAATTAAGGAGAAGAAAGGGAAAATAAGAGGAAAAACCTAGAGTTTGGGAAGAAAGAGATTATTTCCTATAGTTATATTTATATTGATTAAAGTATATACTTTGATCTGTATCTCAAGGGACCTAGGAAGTTGGTGCAGAGGAACTGGCCTCTTTTTTTTAACCAAAGTGGATTGATTTGGACTTTTCCTCACAATTTAATTATTACTGGTTTCTTTCTAAAGTATTTTCCCAGTTTCACATAACATAGCTTTGATAAGGGGGTTCCCAACAACTTTTAAAATATCTAGTATTTGCTTTCTTATTCTATTTATAAACTCTTCATGGGTTTTGATTTTAAAACACAGTTAAGACATTTTTTTCTCAAAAAAATAAGAAGGGAGAAAAAAGGGAAATAACAGTAATTTCCACTATGTGGAAAGATTTCTAAATTCAAAAATATAAGAATAAAGATAGAAGATATTACATAAATATAAGACAGATCATCAGCTACATGGAGATAGACATCTTTGTACATTAATTGTTTAGGAGAGAAAAAGAACAAATCCCTTTTCCCACTGTCTCCTTCACCACACAGATATTAATTATCAAAATAAGCTAAAGTATTTAAGTTTAGCTATCTAAGGGTTTTTATTATTTCTTTGAAAATTTTTAAGAAACTTTCACCAAAAAAAGAAACATAAAAATGTAAAGTAGAAAAATTACTGTACTAAGAGGTAGGAAACCTGAAATTGAGCCCCTACTCTATCATAAACAGGATATAAGATCTTACAAAATTCACTTGACCTCTCTTGGTTGAAATTTGCTTTTCTATAAAATGTGAGGAGTTGAGCTGCATGATTTATAAAGTCCCATCTTGATCTGACATCCATGAAAAATGGCAATACAATACTGATATTGTGAAGAACAGTTCAAGAAAAACAATAGTATTTTCAATCTGATTCTATCTTCCCAAGCTGCCTAGGAGGTCTTCTAAAGTTGTTAAACCTCAAATATATAATTCATTGGTCTCTAACAATAAATAGCTTCTGAATAACTCATGTCCATCTGAGGTGGTTGAATATCAGAATCTAGAGTAATGAAAATATAAGTAACACTTGAATTAATTTCAAATATTATTTGGTGAGTCAAATAAGACACTTAAACTTAACTCTAGCCTTATGTTGTTATGTTTATATTAATTTAAAAAACTGGTCATGCTTTCAGAAGAGCCCTAATCCTCCATTCCATATATGGAAGGGTGGAGAAGTGGGGGATTCCATAATATTTTCCTCACTGTAAATGATTTATTTCAATTCTTAAATCTTCTATAGATTAGATCATCACTTCTTTTATTCTTCCAAGGTTCCTATGCAATCATCATGCAATCAAAACCAGATTCTTCCTTAAACAAATATAATAAATGGGAAAAGTCAACACAGCAATGAAGTGGAGAGCCAACTCTTTTTAAAAAATGGCTAACATTTATATAGTACTTCTGAAGGTTTGCTGAGCACTTTACATATATTTCTTTTGAGCCTCACAAAAATCCTGTGAGGAAGATATGGTTTTTAATTCTCATTTTACAGGTGAGCAAGTTAAGAATGAGAGAAGTTTTTTTAAGTGACTTGTCCAGAGTCACCTAGCTAGCAAGTGACTGAGATAGATTTTGAACTTAGATCTTCCTTATTTAAGGCCCAATATCTAAATGCTGTGTCACCCTAGCTGCCCATGCTTTCTTTACACCTCTTAGAAAAGAAGAAAGATTGATTATTGTGGAGGGTAGGGTGGAGCTAGAATGGCATCGGATCTAGAAAAACAAGTACTCTACCCAAAACCTCATGGAGATGTTTTTTGTTGAAAGTGAAGTTATAGATAAATGGTAAACCAATGTCATCTAAGATCCAAAAGACACAGTGTTGTAAAAGTAAAAATAAGGCAATCTGTCAGTAAACTATTTCCTGAGCATATTGCCTCCCATACCATTATGAGATGAGGAAATAATTAGATGATAGATATTCTAGATTCCAGGATATTATATCATTAGAAATACAGAGCATGTACATGTGAACAACTATTGTAAAGAGGAAAATGTACAGATATGCATAACAATCATAATAATATGCATTATGATTACTATTGAAACTGGAAATGTTTAGTCTTTAAAATAGAAGACTCATATATCCTCAAGTATTTGAAAAATTATAAAAAAGAAGGAAGAGACTTGATCTTTTCAGCTATACAAGGCTGCCTTGGGTATAAATTTACAAAAAGGTCAATTTGGGTTAGATGTCAGAAATCACTTACAATTAGAGCTAGTTAAAAATAGAATAAGATTACTTAGGAGGTGGTTGGTTCCACCTCATTGGAGTCTTTAAGGTAAGGTTAGATGGCCAATGTGGGCATATGTGTTTAATGAGTTGTTTGGTGCCTACATAAATAAGGCAGTTTTTGAGGAAGGAGTTACTGTTTATTGATACTGAATTCAATGAGGGAGTTCCCAGTAAAGAGCTGTCAGCCTTAGTCCCAGGCATGGTCAGCAACTCATGGACTAAAGGAGGATAAAGAGTTCCTTGATGTTAGGGCACAGAGTTGAGTCTTATGACCTTGGTATTCATGTCCTGAATCACTGACCCACCACAGTAGGCACATGGTTCAGAGGCCAACAGCACAAGTCAAGAAGAAAAAGGATGTCATTCAGTGCAGTAGGTCAAAGTTTCCATTGCCACATGCCAAAAGAAGATGTGACCCCAATCTCAAAAGTATGAATATTTGATTGCTGAGAGACTAAAGACATTCTAGAACTTTCCTATGAGTAGGGGTCAAGTCGATTCAGAAAAAAAAAAAACATGCTAGGGTATAGGTTCCTGTGGCTGGTTCCTGGGTTGGTCAGATTAGGCAATTCCTGAATGGACCTAATCTGATTCATTTTCTTGATCATAGCATAGATGAATAAAGGCATCTTCACCTTATAAATCACAAGGGATGCTTATTATAGTCTCTCTGAAGAGTGTTGTAGGAAGTAGAATGGATTCCTTCATGTATGGATTGAACTAAGCACTAACCTTCCAATTCTAAAAATTCCCGGTTTCTAACTAACTAAAATAACAACTAACAAAATGGAACATCTAAATTCTGAATGAATATCAATTGGAAGTTCCTTTCCATTCTATGGAATAGGTATAATGGAGAAGCATCAGCGTATAGCTCAAATGAAAAAATGTATCTAAAGTACTCTGCAAACCTTAAGGTGCTTTAAAATGTGATTGTTATTGTTAATTGTTATTTTTACATGAAATATTCAATTGGGAAAGAGAATTTTTTCAGACAGAAATAAAGAAACTTTTCTTAGGATTTCTCCCTTCAAATGTTATTGATCTGGATTCACTTCTAGGTTTTGATGGTATTGATTTTTTATTAGTTTGTTTGAACTCATGAGTTCTTCAGGGCAGAGAATTCCAAGAGTGGAAATTCCCATCCAAAATGTAGTTATAAGATTCATCCTCAACTTCCAGTTTCAGGGATTTTCCTAGGGCCCTTAAAGGTTAAGTAATTTACCATGGTTACTCATTTTTTCAACCCAGTCTTCCTTCTTCCAAATCCAATCTTCTGACCATGGTCTTCTATGACAGTGGCCTCTAACTGTTGAGGCTGACTGGTTCATTTTTGACAATTATCCCAAAGCTATCCTTTCTTCTTTTCTTATACCTAAATGAATTCATCTTTATGCCTCCTGGATTATAAAAGAAGCTCAAGGTGGGCTTTCAGTTCAGTTCAGTGATTTTTTAATCCATGTTTATTCTTTGTGACCCATTTAGAGTTTTCCTGACAAAGATGCTGGAGTGATTTGCCATTTTCTTCTTCAGTTCATTTTATAGATGAAGAAACTGAAGCAAATATGTTTTAGTAACTTGTCCAGGGTCGCATAGCTAGTAAGGTGTCTGAGGCCAAATTTGAACTCAGAAAATTAATTTTCTTCCTGACCCAGTGCTCCATCACTAAGCCTCTTAGACACCCCAAGCTAGGCATAAAGAAAAGCAACATGGTGGATGAATCAAAAATATATTGAAAAGGGAGAAAGGAGAAGCCACCTAGCTAGCATCCAAATAGTACATTTGTTCATGGTAATTAGAAGAATTAAATTGATCAAATGACTGACAGCTTTTCTCATATTTCAGGTTTGCGGTCATTAGGAATGACACTTACTCAGTGTTATGAAGAAGTCGGACTCCTGCTCCTATTTCTCTCCGTGGGTATTTCAATATTTTCAACCGTGGAATATTTTGCTGAGCAAAGCATGCCAGGCACAACATTCACAAGTGTTCCCTGTGCATGGTGGTGGGCAACAACATCAATGACTACCGTGGGTTATGGTGATATTAGGCCAGATACCACCACAGGCAAAATTGTGGCCTTTGTGTGTATACTATCAGGAATACTTGTTTTGGCCTTGCCTATTGCTATTATTAATGACCGCTTTTCTGCCTGCTATTTTACTCTGAAACTTAAGGAAGCAGCTATTCGACAGCGTGAAGCCTTGAAGAAGCTGACAAAGAATATAGCCACGGACTCCTACATCAGTGTAAACTTGAGGGATGTTTATGCCCGAAGTATTATGGAAATGCTCCGATTGAAAGGCAGAGAAAGAGCCAGTACTAGAAGCAGTGGGGGAGATGACTTCTGGTTTTAAATTCACATTCAATGCATTTTTTTAAAAGCTTGTGTGTAACTGGCAAGGTAAATGAAGCATTGATGTATGTATGTATCTGCTAATGTTAAGATGAATATCTTGTAGCATTTAATGCATCATTTTTTTCAATTTGTTTCCTTAGTATATCAGAATGTTTTATATCACCCAAAGGCAAACAGACATATTCAAAGTGACACTAAAACTATTTTTCATTTTTGGATCTCAAAACAAACAAATCAGTTAATATGTCAAAGTGAAACCATTCCAATGACAAATATATGGCAGGTTTCTAATGTTCAGTAACACAACTATGACATGGAGAGAATTACGTAAGTGATTATGCCTTCACTCTCAATTTTATAATGGAAAATTAATTAAGAAAAAAATTTAGGATACAAAATGATAGGTAAAAAAGTTTGCTTCCAAATATCTTTTTTTTCCTATTCAACTGCATTACCCTAGGAAAGAAACCACTTGGTTAATTAGTAAGAAATTGTTGCTAATGTGATCACTCTCAATGGACTAAATCTGCAAAAGAGCCAATTAGCTTTGAACTATGAAAAAAGTTGGTTTTCTATTTGTAAAAGGATCCTCCATTCTCATAAAATGCCCTGATTAAATAACTAGAATGAGTAACAAATGAGACAGGCAAGTGAATCTGGATGATTACTGTAATTCATCATCCTTTATTTGGGGGTTGAAGGTGGGGGAGTCAGATAATCACAAAGGGTAGGAATGATGAAAGCAGACTACTGATAATACAGTATGAAGGTTCAGTGGACTGCTTTCCCACCTTAAGGAATGTAATACTTTTATCCTAGATAACTGATATAGTTAACTCTGTGGGTTCACTTGGGGGTAATATAATTTCTAAGGCAGTTTCCTTCATGGTATCCAAGGTAGATTTTATACCCTAGGGATGCCTGGTTGAGATGAATGTCTGATTTTTTTTCTTTGATTCAGTGAATATTTGAGGATTACATCATAAACAAATTGTGAATTTAAAATTTTAATTATTAAACAATCTTATTTCAGGCAAGGAAAAGAATATATTTGATTAACATCAATTGACTCAGTAGTCATTTATTTATTTATTTGCATACTGTACATTTCTCTCAATGTCCCAGTAAGTTTTGAAGCTAACTAAAAAGCAAGAAAAGTCAATAATCCATCTTGAGAATTAACAGCACTTGGTCTGTCTTATTATAGCATTAATGTTCAACACTATCAAGTTAATGGACAGGAAAAAATCAATAAAATGAAATTCATGGTCATAGTGATAGGGATGGACCTATCATTTCATCAATATAGAGGACTCCCAGATGAGGAGGCTCTCTGTACCACCGCAATCATCACTTTCTCTGCAATTTATTATAGTCTTAGCTGCCTGGAGCACTAAGAGATTTAGTTATTTGATCTGAGTCACAAAGGCAGTATGTTTAGAGACAGAACATAAACTTGGACCAGCTCTCTAAACCACAATACCATCCTGAGGTAAATGAGCTCTATGGAGGTTTTTTGCGGTAAGTGCCATTGCTATTTACTAATCCTTACTTCAAGGAATAAACTCTAACCCAGAAAGAATATGTACTTGCTTCTTAAAAATAATATTAATTTCTAGAAATCTAGTAACAGAATAAATTATTATTTTTCCTAAGAAAATAAATTAACAAATTAACAAATTTTAAGTAATAATTGATTTAATCTAGCAAGGAGAATTTGTAGTGAGAATGGCACATTCTTCAGATTTATGCTGGTTTTCTGGCCTATTTTTCTATATCCGAAACCTTTATATTCAAGATTTGTGTTTGTGTAACACAAACAAAAATTAATATTTATTATAACAGAAAGCGAGCCAAGGTCATATTTAGAGCATAAACTTAACAATGAGAAAGTATAGATATTGTATTTTGAAGGTTTAACAAGGTAGTCTACATCTCTAAGCAGATGATTTTCAAATTTATTTATACAGCCCTAATCAATTAAAGAAAAGAAAAATAAAATGATTTCTTCTGACTTCAGGTCTTGCATCTCCAACTGATTCTTTGTAACTTGAAGATGAACTTCAATACTTGAATTATCTTCCCTCTGAATTGCTTCATCCTTCCAAATTCTTCCCTTTTCTCCTCTGAAAATTCCACTACACTGATGCTGGCCTGCATCACTTCACACTCGGACTATTAAAATAGCCTTATAACTACTCACTGTCTCTTCCCTATTCCAGCCCTTCCTCCACTCCGCTGTCAAATTGATCTTTCTAAAGTGTCGGTCTTTCTAAAGTGGCTCCCTATTGCTTGCAGGATCAAATATAAAATTTTCTCTATGACTTTTAAAGTCCTTCATAACTTGGTCCCTTTTTATCTTTCAAGTTTTCTTATATCTCACTTCTGTCCATGCTTTTAGGGAAACAGTGATTTTTGGCTTCCTTGCTCTTCCGCATACAAAACATTATCTCCTGACTCCATGCATTGCTGCTAGCTGATCTCTACACCTGAAATTGTTTATCCCTTTATCTTTTCCTCCTGGCTTCTCAGATTTCCTTCAAATTTTAACTAAAATCTTACCTTCTATAGGAAGTCTTTTCTGAGTCCCTTAATACTAATACATTTCCCCTTGATTATCTCCAATTTACCTTGTACATATATATATATCTTGGTGACACATATTACTTTGTATGTCATCTCTCCCATTGGAATTTGTTCTCATGGGGAGCAGAGACTTTCTTGGAATCCATTGCTCTTGCTAGAGTTGCTAGAGCATAATAGTGTTTAAAATTTTTTGGACAACTCTGGTAATGAATAAACTATTTAATTTCAATTCATTTAGATAGGTATTTATTAATGTTCTGATGTGCAAAGCACTAGTGATATGAAGGCAGGAACAAAAGTATCTGCCCTCAGAGGTAATATATTATATATATTCTTATCTGTGTTCATGATGCCTCCCAACAGTAAAATATAAGTTCCTTGAGAGCAGAAACTATATTGTATTATCTCCTACATATAGAGTTACATTCACACATACAAACTACATATATGTATGTGTTATATATGTGTATGAGTACATATATGTATGTCTGTATACATAGATACAGGTATATACCCTTGATTTTTTTTAAATATGAGGAAGACCTTAATGTAGGAGCTGATATATAAGTTGGAAAAAATAAGATACATTTTAAAAATATTTTTTAAAAGAAAGCTGTTAATTCTGGGAGGTTGGATGAGGGAGGAATATGTATAAACCAATCTAGCAAAATAGGCTGGAGTCAGCTTGTATGTGGTTTTTATTCCATGAGGATATATATTTTATCCTAGAGACAACAGGGGACCACTGAAGTATCTTTTGTACTCTAATATAATACAAAACCGGCAAACCTTTTTCAAATTAATCTTCTGAATTACACTTCAATAAAATTTTTACTGTGCAAAATGTATCCATTAATATAGTTCTGAAATGCTAATTCAGATAAGCCTTAGCATCTCTTCTTCAACTCTGAATTAGATCCCTGAAAATATTGGTTAAATATTCTTCTGGGCAGGGCAGAGTATTCAGTGTACCATCTTAGGTATTTCTCTGCCTGCTTCTTCCCTCAAAAATGTTCATTGTTGTTTTTAACCAAATATATACTTAGAGAAAGAATACCAAACAGAGACAAAATTAAACATGAACATTAATTCAGGGTCTGGGATATCTTATTATTCATATATAGAATGTTATATTTTAGAGGTATTGTAGTATATCCCAAACAGTGGTGTGGTAGAAAGAGTGCTGTGCCTGGAGTCGGGAAGACTCATTTTTCAAGTCAAAATCCAGCCTGTCACTTACTTGTTGTGTGTCCCTAAGAAAGTCACTTGAACTTGTTTGCCTCAGATCCTCATCTGTAAAATGAACTAGAGAAGGAAATAACAAACCAGTCTAATATCTTTGCCAAAGAAACTCCAAATGAGATCATGAAGGGCTGAAAAGAAAGAAAGAGAGGAACAATAACAATAAGATGTGATGATTGAAAATTTCTGAGAGAGTTTCTGGGTAATTATCATCAATTTTATTGATAACATTTAGAAATCACTCAACAAAATAGGCTCATTGTTCCCTCAGTAAACTGAAAGAGTTGTTGAAACTTACATATTTATAAAGTCTTTTGTAAAGGGGGTATTCTTCAGTGTGGAAATCAGTTCTGATTCTGATTCTGAGAGAATGAATATTATAATGAGAGATGGGTTTGTTCCAATGAAGGCACTGAGGTACATAAAACTGAGCACTCAAATCTTGGTCAAGGAGATTTATCAATATCTATATCACTGTCATAAAGAATAATCCATATGTTCCCAGACCTTAATAAACACAATAAGCAGTAAACTACCCACTGGTTTATATTTTAGAAGTTCTTTATTGCCTTTCCTAAGTCTTTGAGCAAGATTTCCTCATACAGGTTGATTTCTGGATAAGGTAACAAAAAAGAGGAAAAACCTCAGTGTTAGTTCAATAATTCGTTATTAAATACAAAAGAGAAATAATCATTCAAACAACAATCCATTATGTTTACTGCCACACCTTTGAAGGACATTTCCTTAAATTGAATGTATATAGAAAATACCATGCCAGGTGAGTTCATTCTTTTGAGCTAGTAGCAGTCTCAACTTGCTACCCTCCAATTAGTTTGTGATTCCTATAGTCTTTATATAATGGAAAAATCCCTCTGCCCCATGACTCAATTGGTCATTATGTCCTGAAATTTCCATTTTTAAAAAGAGTTCAATCATGCTAACTCTTATTTTTCCTCTTTCCCCTGCTCCTTCTCCTGAATCCTTTCTACCATATATCAATCATCAGCTTTCTAACTAAAAACTTCCTTGCAGCCATGCTCTTCAAGGCCTCCAGTTTTCCCAACTTTTCTAGTCCTTTTTATATGTCTGTCCCCTTACAGCTCTAAGCTCACCAAGCAGAGGGATTTTTTTTTCTATTTGTATTCCCAGTGTTCATAGTCCTTGGCACAAAGTTAATGCGTAATAAGTACTTAATGGCTTTAAAAAGAAGTCAAAGGCATCATTGCCTAGATGCATGAAAGTTGACTAGCCCTACATGAAGATGAACACTTAGAGATATGATTTTCTTCCACTGCCAAAGCAAAAGGAATTATTTGCAAGACTATTCTGCATTTGTACAAATACTCTACTGAACAGAGTGGAAGCAGGACATTATATTGCTTACTCTTTTGCCAAAAATATATGTTGTTTTCTGACAAGGTTCACATTAGCAGTATTTATGCTAATCTGTAAAATTGCTAACCTCATTGCCTGACCATTTTATCTTATATTTTGAGCATTAAAATGTGTTAAAATATTCTGTTCCTCCCCATGTAAACAAATTATTCCCTAGGAGGGGAAGGAAATTATAATTTGTCTGGGTCATGTCTAGGGCATGACTTTAAGCCAGTAACCACAGCCCAGTTTAGGTCCCAGGTTCATAACTATTCCCAAATGCCTGAAGGGGTTAAAAGTCCTCTCTAGCTTGTCTATGTATTACCTTCAGGAAATAGTTCTGATGGCTAGGGAAAAAGCTATCTCATCATTAATGTGTATTCATGCAAATTCAAACAAGCTGTCTGGGAGTGATTTGAAAGGACTTTCTTGTGTTGCTTCCCAAGATCTGCTGAAATATCTTTATCTTACAGGATGTGGATTCTAGCATTAATTTTTTGAACTTCTGATAAACAATCATAGAATATTCAGGTCACATTTCAAACTTGGCTAAGACTGTGACCTATCCTAGATGTTTGCAATGGAAAGTATCATCTGGGAAACAATTGCTTAATCATAGTTACTCATCCCTAGAGTTACAAGTATTTATGAGGAGCCTAATATGTGAGCTGTTCTATACTGAACATTTAGGGAATATTTAAAACATATATATATGGCATTATCCCAGGGACAGCTAGGCAGTGCAATGGATAGAGTACCAGCCCTGGAGTCAGGAGGACCTGAGTTCAAATCCAACCCCAGACACTTAATTACTTAGCTGTGTGACCTTGGACAAATCACATAACCCCATTGCCCTGCAGAAAATAACACACACAAAAAGACATTATCCCTGATCTTGAGAAGTTTTAAATCATCTAAAATCAAGGGAAAATAATTTAAAAATAATAAGAAAACAGACATGGTGAGTAAAGACCTGTTTTCAAAGTCCAGATTCAAGTTATAAGGTTCATTTGGACCATATGACCCTGAGAAAGCTTCTCTATTTCCCAGTGCCCCTAGGTAGCACTCTGTAAGTCTATAAATTACAGAACAGTTACAGAGATAAATAAACACAAAGAAAGAGACAGAGACAAAGGAAGAAAGAACACAACAGAGTGCTAAAAAAAATAAATATGTATGATTGCATGTTAGTAGTCACAAACTAGACAGATGGTACAGTGGACAGAGTGTTAACCCTGAAGTCAGGAAGATTGTTCATAAATTCAAATATAATCTCAGACACTTACTAGCTATGTGATACTGGGCAAATCATTCAACCTTGTTTGCCTCAGTTTCCTCTCTTGTGAAATGAGTTCACAAAGGAAATAGCAAACAACTTCAGTATCTTTGCCAAGAAAATCCCAAATAGAATCACAGAGTCAGATATGGAGTTCATCTAGGAGTTGCATCTAGGAGTTCAAAAAAAAAGAAAGGCTAAGCATGTACAGAAGCACTATAGGATCCAAGAGTTGAAAGATACTGTAGAGGGCTGCTACTCTAACCTCTACTTGAATGAGAAGTAACTGGAGCCCTAAGGTGCCCTATTCCATTCAGAGGTAGTTCTATCAGTAGACAAAGGCTAAATGGAAAAAGTAGATTTTACCTGGGCCTTATAATACAGTTAGATATTAGATACTTGATCAAGGAGCATTCTGGTAGGACAGAGTGACTTAGCAAACAAGTGAAAGGGAGAGATGTACAACCTTGGTTTGAGAGATGGACAATAAAAATGGTTAGGTAACCTTGGACCAGCTAATTTAGGATTATCCAATACAATTTTTATTTTTACTCCACAAAATTTTATTAAGAGCCTCACTTTATGCCAGGTGCTAAGGTCAAGCATAAAACCAAAACATTTCATAACCTCAAAGAGTTTTTATTCTTTATGGAGAGATAATATTTATAACCCTATACAACATTCCTTAGAAGGAAATAGCATGATACAGTGAAAAGTGTGTGGAATTTGGAGTCAAAGGATTTGGGATGGAATATCATCTATGTCCTTACCTTTGTGCCTTGAGGAAGTCATTTAATATCTCTTAATATCTTCAGTTCTTTGACTGTGAAATGATGGGAATGGATAGAAAAGATAATTTCTAGGTCTTTTCCAGCTCTAAATCTTTAATCCTTCAACCAGCAAATTGGATATACTGTGGGTTCTTCTGGAAGAGAATAACATGATAAAAATAGTATCTAATGAAGAACAGGTGAAACTAGTTAATTTCCATCCCTTTCATTTTTAAGCTGGAAGCACAGCTGTTCAATACAGATGTAGGAGCAGTAGTGTATATTAGTGTGTATATATATATATATATATATATATATATATATATATATATATATATACATCTTTCATTAATAAAATGTGTTACAAATTTCTAATAATAGACAAAATGATTTTTAAAGTTTATGTTAATCCCTTTCTTGTTCCATAACTCACTACAAAAACTTCTTTTAAAAAAGCAAATCTTAGAGATATAATAATCATTCTTCTAAAATGGTATTAGGTCTTGGAGGAAAGGATTATCAGAGTTGCAGTAGGGCTTTTTCTTACCTATAGAAATATAGAATAATTTATATATATATATACTTTCAAAACTATTCTGTCTCATAATATCAAATGGTCTATACTTATATAAGCAACAATCCAATTAATTCATAGACAATCTTCAAAGGCAGTGAAAAAAAATGGGAAAAGATACCTGGAAAATTAAGACTAAAAAAAAAGTCTAGAAGAAAAGTGTGGGGGAGGAGATGTTCTTGATTGATTCCAACAATAGCCTACATCCACAGATTCATCTTACATGTATCCCAACACTTTTTATCAGCTTTCTAATAAGACAATCAAATCTGGCTTGATGAGCCACTTCAGTTTCTCTGCACTAGGCTAGTTTTCTAGAAACCCTGTCTTTATATATGTCTCCACACTGCAATGTTTTATCTTACTGTGGTCTATAATTATTATTGTCAACTAATACCAAATGCAGCATGTGCAAAGAGAGACAGTTAGAGTTGCTATGGGAACCATACTCAGTGCTAAACTCATTTAAACAGACCATGCTTTAAAGCATAAAATAACAGCACCTTGACCACAAGTTATGACAAGAAAAAGAAAGAAAGGGAGAAAGAAAAGGAGAAGGAAAAGGAAGAGGAAAAGGAGGAGAAACAAGAGAAGGAGGAGGAGAAGAAGAAAGAGAAGAAGGAGGAGGAGGAGACAAAATAACACTCCTCAGAGTGGAAAAGTAAAATTAAAAATTTATTTTTGTCATTGCTGCAGCCATAGTTTCTTTGTTTCCATGGGCTAATTCTTCAATCTGTGAATTCTAGCCAAGAATAATTTCAAAACAAAAAAGCCCTTATATGTACACCAATAGATTCTTCCATGTTCAAGACAGAATATTTAATTTTGAAAGAATGAGTGGGCAAAATATTTAACATTTTCTGAGCGAATAAGTGGAAGTAGACCTAAGATGAATATATGAATCTATAATTATTCTGTTCCTGGGTTTGAGAAAAATATTACATAGTTACCCACACAAATTACCAAAAAAAAAAAATCCAGACCTCCAGAAACAAGTTTAATCCAATACAGAATCTTCAGAGTGAACAGAAAGAGATAATGTGATTTCAAAGGATTTGCTAAAGCATCATTACTTTCATCAAATCTTTGTTCAATTAAGAATGTGAAAAGGATGTATTTATAAGCCAATTAGAAAAAATTCACCTTGTTCTCTCATTGCTGACATATTCCTTATCTATGTTCAAAATTGTTTCTTAGACAAGGAAAGGCTTCCTCACTTCATACTTTTTCAAAGTATAATAATAAACATTTATTTTTCTGAAAGAATTAACTAGACAAGGGACCTAGGTAAAAAGTTCTGATAAAAACTCAAAAAACATGACAAAAATAATTAGCATGTACCCATCATTTTACATAGTACTCCCTTCACATCAATCATGTAGGGGAGGTATTATAATAACAATGACCTTAGTAAACAGATTAGGAAATTGAAATTCCAAGGGATTACTTGACTCATTCAGAATCCCTAAACTAGTAAATACTGAAATTGAGAGCCTAATCCAGATGTTCTCACTGTAGACCAAGCATTCTTTCCCATATAACATGCTACTCTTCCACATAAATGAAATTTAAAGTATAGAGATTTAGAACTGAAAGGGATTTTAGATACCATTGGGTTTCTATTTTTTACAAGCATTTTATTTTACAGATGAGGAAACAGACCTTAAATGAGTTTAAATGAATCGTCCAGATACTAAATGTCAAAGGTAGAAGTTGAGCCCAGGTCTTGATGATTTCAAGTCAAACATCTACTTACTCTAAAATGCTGTCTAACTAGAGGTTCTGGGATATTATGATTATATTAGTAAAGTTTTATCTGTTATAAAGTCCATTAAATAGGAGAGAAAGTGATCTAAAAGTCATTGCATAGCTAAAAGTTTGAAAGTGGGTTATTGCAACAGAAGTGATTTATTAACATCTCCAGAGCCCATATGAGAAAGGAAGAAGAGGAGGTTGTAGACTAAATGAAACCTAGATGACAAAGCCTATATAAGATTAAATTCTACCCTTTCCAAAAAGGAAGAAAGAACAGTCTTTCAGATGCCACCTTACCAGTGTTACAAGTAGATAATTTTAGATAGTCCATACTGTCTAAACAAAGGTTAGCAGAGATAATGCATTAGATCTCAAAGCACACAGTATGGAAAATTTGTATTGTTATTCAATCATCTTTGTGAACCCCATTCGGATTTTCTTGGCAAAGATACTGGAGTGATGTGTCATTTACTTCTTCAGCTTATTTGACAGATGAAGGAACTGTTGCAAACAGGGTTAAGTGACTTGCCCAGTACTTTAGTCACTGTGCCACCTAGCTGCCAAGCATACCAAATGCCACACATGATTTACTGAATGGCACTGATTCCTCTCCCTAGTTTCCTTCCAAGGAATGATATATACACATTATCTCTTTATATATAATTCAATATCTTTGAAATTATGGAAAGTATTTGTTTTGTTTTTTATTCTTAGCACCTGGCAAAAGTGAGGCTCTTAATACATTTTTGTGGATTAACTGGATTTGATGATACTAAATTAATTGATCCTGGGTAACCTTCCCTCTCTTTTATTCAAACCAAAGTTGTACATCTCTCCCTTTCACACAGCTAGACCAGCTGAGACCAAGTTGGAAGGTGGGAAATGAGACTTTCTAACTCCAGAAGAAGATTCTATTCACAGCACCATTGGGGATATAATAGAAATCAAATTATACCTCTAAAATATAACATTTGATATGTGAATAATAAAATTGTTCCCCTTTATTACAAACCTAATCCCCTAATGTACTCAGAACCAAAGGTGCTTTCTCAAATAAATGCGAAGAAATTTAATATAGAAATAATTTAACCTGAGTGCTCTTTCAAGAAACTGAATAGTATTACAGATTTCATATGAGGCATCATTCTACTTAACGTGGAGTAGGCCATCAGTAAATGTTTCTGAATGGATGGATATATGGATAGATAAATTCATGGATGGACAGATGGATGTATAAAAATTCAAATGTAATAACTTTCCTTGATGGTAGAAACAAGTTCTGGTTACATAGTTGAAGTCACACTATTGAAGGAGTTCTCTCAAGTGTGAAAATGTGCTCTTCTATCAGGGCTATATAAGGACACTGATGACTGAATGATAACAGACTTTATCTTTTCCTCCCCATGTCCTCTTTTTTTCCATTTTCAGTTCTTTAGAGTTGCTCTGCTCTATCAGACCTTACCTTCACTAGGTGAGGGACAGAGACTGAGCTGAAAGGAAACTGAGTTGAGTGTGGGAGTAAAGTACCTCAACCTTAAAAACAATTTATCTGACATAAAACTTAACTAGCAAGAGTAGATGATAAAACTGAAGCTATTAACACAGAAAAATACTTCTTATTATCATTAGTCACTAGTTTCATTGTCACTCAAAGTTAGATGGTTTTACATATAAATTACTGAAATTTTTTTAAAGTTCAAAACTAGGGCAACTTATCATTTATTCATGGATATCATATTTCCATAAGAGATCTCACTTGAGGGATCTTTATTCAATTACATCATAAAATGAATCTAATGTGAAAATAAACATTGGAAAATTGGAAAATGCCCAGATGAGTGCAAACAGGATGGAGAGGGCACTAATGTCATGTCACATAAGAATTGATTGAATGAACCAGAAACATTTATCCTGGGGAAAATACTTGAGGGAATTACTGGCATGAAGAGACAGTCAATGAAAATGTCTGCAGTCAGAAGATACAGTGTTTAGTATGACAAACAATACAGAGCTCAGTACCAATGGATGGAAGAGTATATTACGGGAATAAAATGTAAAAAGACTGAGAAAGTAGGAAAGGCCCAGATTATAAAGGATATTGAATGACAAATATAGAATCTTATATTTGATCTTGAAGATAAGATACTGGAGAGACAGTAGAGTTTATTGAATGAGCTATCTAAAAGCAAAACAGGCTCTCTCCAAAAGTAATGAAGTTCCCCTTTTGAAGGTATTAAAGCAGAGACTAGATCACCCCCTTCTCAGATATTTTATAGTGGGAATTATTTTCAAGTTTGAATTAAAGTAAGTAATTGCTTAAGGCCTTTCTTACTTTCAAATTCTTTGATTCCACCCAATAATACCATCATTGATTCACAATTGTCAAATTTTGTGAAGTCATTCTTATTAGGAAAGTTAGGCAGAAAGAGATTTTAAAGATTATTGGTTCATCTCCTCATTTTAAAGTACAGATAAACTGTAACCAAAGGAAATTAAATAACTTGCCCAACTCACATAGGTAGCTTAGTAGAAAAAATGGAATTTGAACCCAGGTACTGACTCTGTGTGTGTTGTGTGTGTGTGTGTGTGTGTGTGTGTGTGTGTGTGTGTGTCTGTCTGTCTGTCTGTCTGTCTGTATGTCTATCTTTGTGTATATGTAAGCTCAAGACTTAGAACCTAATGGTCAGTTTAAAATATGTGCAATAATATTTAGATGAGGAAAAGGAATCTACATATCTAGGACAGTAATGTGAAAATAGTCAAATGTTATGCAGATGGTGATTCTTATAAATCTACTCTGAAATTCCTGTGAGTATTTGATCTAACCACTTCAAGAATTGTCTCCAAATGAATTTTACTATGGAAATTATAGTGAACTGATGAAGATTCTTGAGGGAAAAAAGCAAAAGAAATGCTCAAACATGTTTTAGGAAGATTGGTTTATAAATTCAACATAGATTAGAGGAAATAGAATAGATAGAGGAAAATAGAATAAGTTTTGTTTTGAAAATGATGAGTTTCAGGGGCAGCTAGGTGGTGCAGTGGATAGAGCACCAGCCCTGGAGTCAGGAGTACCTGAGTTCAAATCTGGCCTCAGAGACTTAATAATTACCTAGCTGTGTGGTCTTGGGCAAACCACTTAACCCCATTGCCTTGCAAAAATAAATAAACAAACAAATAAATAAACACACAAATAAATAAAAATAAAATAAAATAAAAATGATGAGTTTCATATGCCTATAGGACATTCAGTTGGAGATATTCAAAAGGCAATTATTAATGTATTAGAACTGTAGAAACAATAAGGTTTGATTATAGGGATTAGAGATGATAACTGAGACTATGATAGATAAAATCACTGATAAAGAAAAGAAAACAGTTGGAGAGGTATGATGACACAACCTTGAGTAATACTCTTCCTTATAAACCAGGATAGATGATGATTCAGCAAAAAAAGAGTCATCAGATAAGTTGGAGGAAAACAGAAGAGAGCAGTGTCCTGATAATTCAAGGTAAACTGGGAATTCAGGCAGAAGGAGAAATATATATTTATATATATATATATATTAGTACTGAGAGGTCAAGATGAATTAAGACTAAGACTAAGAAAAGATCATCAAATTTAGCTCTTAAAATATCATTGCTAATACTAACCTTCAAGAGAGCAGTATTAGCTCATGAGTGTCAAAAGTCAAATTGCAAGGGATTTGATAAATGATTGGTTTCTGTACAGACAAAATTAATGAATGTTCTTTTTCACATTATATTTGAAAATTCTAAAAATGCCAGTCAATACAATGAAACTAAATAAAAAAGGAATAAATATTGAAAACGTAATTCAATATTTTCACTCTTTTCAAATAGTGTGACAGTTTCCTTAGAACACCACTGAGAATCTGCAAGGAAACTAAAATAGCAGGATGCAAAATAAATCAATAAAGTCACCAGTAACAATAGCAAATTCCCAGGAGGAAATAATAGAAAAGGAAATCCAATTAAAATAACCACAAAATATATAAAATATCTTGGGAGTTATTCTATTAAGACACTTAAAACTTGTATTCATTTTTCATATATATATATATATATATGTGTGTGTGTGTGTGTGTGTGTGTGTGTGTGTACATATATGACTGTGTTTATGTATGTATGTATATATATAAATATATTTATCAATAATTAATACCCTTTAGTGAAACAACATATGAGTGAGATAATTTGATATATTTTCATTGTTCATGGTCAAGTAGCATTAATTTTATAAAAAAAACACCTACATAAATTCATTGATAGATTTAATGCTCAATAGGAATGGAATTCAATGTCACACCCATTAGACTGACAAAACTGACCCCCAAAAAATCACACACAAAAAAGAAAATCACAAATGTTGGAGGTGCTACAAGAAAAGAGGAATATATATATTACTTGTTGAGAGGTGAACTTATACAGCCATTCTAAAAATCAACTTGTTACTTGATCCAAAAAAAATTACTAAATTCTGCATACCCTTAGAACCATACTAATCTTAGGCATATCCTCCAAAATGAAAAAAGAAAAATTAAAGAAGATCCCCAGGGCAGCTGGGTGGTGCAGTGAATAGAGCACTGGTCCTGGAGTCAGGAGGACCTGAGTTCAAATTTGACCTCAGACACTTAATAATTACCAAGCTGTGTGACTTTGGGCAAGTCACCTAACCCCATTTCCTTGCAAAAACCTAAAAAAAAAAAGATCCTCTATGTAACATATTTATAATGGTTCTTTTTGTCACAATATAGAAAAGAAAATTAAGCAATTGCTTATCAATTGGAAAAAGACTGAACAAATTATGGTACGTAAATATAGTGGAATGTTATTGGACTGTAAGGAATTATGAAAGGGACTATTTCCAGATAATCTGGGAGTAGTTGTATGAACTGATGTAAAGAGAAGTGATCAGAATTAGAAGAATTTGTACCATGACATATACATTGTAGACATGAACAATTTTTCAAAAGCTTTTGAACCCTGATTAATGTAGTATTCAATCATAATTCCAGAAGACCAATTATAATGTTCCCCATTTCCTGACCAATAGATGATGGACTGAATATGCAGAAGGAGGCACATTTTTTTGAACATGGCTATTATGGTTTTTATTTTTCTTGACTAAATATTTGTTACAAGGATTTTTTTCTGTTTTTTAAATGAAGGTGAGAGACAAAGCATAAATACATCTTAATTGAAAAACTAACCTATTATATATATATATATGTATATATATATTTAAAATAATAAATAAAAATCAGGAAACAGAAAATGTTAATTTTCACATGCCAAAATGAGTCTTGTCTATCTTTGATCTAATCAGGCATACAGGGATATGCAAATTGTTTTTAAGTGATTTTTTTTTTAGTTTTTGCAAGGCAATGGGGTTAAGTGATTTGCCTAAAGTCACACAGCTAGGTAATTATTAAGTGTCTGAGGTCGGATTTGAACTCAGGTCCTCCTGACTCCAGAGTCGGTGTTCTATCCACTTCACCACCTAGCTGTCCTTCAGTGTTCTTAAGTTCAAAATTAATTTTCAGAATTGTTGAACCATTGCACAACTTCACAAAGAGTGCAATGGTATTACTGGCCTTCAATAATTCCTTCAGTAATTTTTAATTTCCTCTCTTATCAACCTTGCTAATTTAACTGGAATGAGTGGAGCCTCAGAGTTATAGTAATATGAATTTCTATTTTTCTTAGTGTTCTGGAGCATTTTTCATATGGTTTATCATAACTTGAATCTCTTGTTTTAAAATTTTTCTTGCTTTTATATGTTGGTAAATGTTCCATGTTCTTATATATCTCTATCAATTCTCTGCAGATCTTGGATATTAGACCTTTGTCAGAGAAATTGATAACTGTTTATCTTCTAATTCTCTTCTAATTCTAATTGAATTCATTTGATTGTATAAGAAATTTTAACCTTATATAATCAAAACTATGCATTATCTTTTTATGTTTATATCTCTTGTTTTATCAAGAACTTTTTCCTATCCATGGTTAATTTTTTAGATCTAATTTCATTCTTTTCTAAATTGTTTGATGATATTTATATTTAGGTTATGTAGTCATTTAGAGGTTTTTGTAGTATATAGCATCAGATGGTCTTCTAAACATAATTTATGTCTCTCCTTTTAAGGTTTCTTGGCATAAAGATACATAAAATATAAATTTTTAATAAAATATAAATATCTTTATTTGATGCTCTTACATTTATTTAATTCTATACCACTAGTTTTGTTTCCTTCATAATCTTGTGTACCTGACCTTTTCCACTGATTTACTTTTCTAATTTTCATCAAGTATCAAATGATTTTGATCAATGATGCTTTGAGTACAGTTTGAGATCCTTATTTTTACTGGCCCCCTTATTTGTTTTTTATATTGTCTCTTGAGATACTTTATCTTTTGTTTTTTCCAAAAGAATTTTGTTATTTTTTCCAGTGATAAGTTATTGCTATTATTGTTCCTCCACAAAAATACTACTCAGCAACAAAAAATGGAATAAAGTAAATTCTCAAGGTATAAATACACATATGTAACCTAATTCCCAAATTCCATTGATCCCAGCATCTGCATGAGGTACATGGCATTGATGTCCACCAATGAGGAGAAAGTTCTATACACTCACAATACACCCACACATACACACACAAACACACACACACACACACACACACACACACACACACACACACACACACAGAACCCTATAATGTAGCTAAATAGGAAAGGCAGGGCTATCTGTTGAAAGTGGTACTTAAGGTAAGCCCTGAAAGAAGAGTGGAATTCCATGAGGTGAAGGTAAGAAGGGAATGCATTCCAGGCATGAGATAATCAATGGGGAGATAATAGATAGAATGCTATGTGTGAGAAATAATGGGAAGGTCTATTTGTCCAGATGTCAAATTTGGGAAGCAATAATATAGATTGAAACTGAAAATATATATTGGGGACAGATTATAACAGACTTTAAAAGCTAGATGTTTACATTTGTTGTCTATGAATAAAATGCTTCCTATCAATACAAAGTGAAAGTATGAAGTGAGAACAATACTTGAATATCAACTCTGTTGAAAGGGAAAAGAGAAGTGAGTCTGGGGGAAGAACCTTGAGAGAAGTTTAAATGTGGCAAGTGATGAATAGGAATCACTCATTCAGATAAAAATGTCTTTCCCACAGGAATGGTATCAAAGGCAATGTATTATGCACATCCGATGAAATTACAAAACACAACCTTAGTATTGAAAGGAAATAAATGATGCTATTTATAGAATGAGATCAGACATTACAATTGCATCCACAGAACAAAATCTTTGCTAAACAGATACATTTTACCTTTGGAATCTAAAATAATTGATTTTCTCTAAGGGACTCTGAAAAACTTCCTGTTTACAACATTTTAACTGACCTTATTCTTCTATATGTAAAGAAGGAACACTGAGATTTAAAAAAAAAAAGACAAAACATGTTTAGAGAAAATAATTAACATGGTCTGAAAGGATTAAATTCAATATGAATGCTGAACTTGATGAGAAATTTAAATGGATATTTTCTTTTCAGTTTCAATTTAATTTCAGGAATGCCTATAAAGCATTTACTGTAAGCAAACCAACTCCAGTCAAAAAGCATTTAAGTGTCTATTATATGACAGTCACTGTGTTAGTGAAGTATTGAGTACTATTTTAGGCACCGTGGAAATAAAGACAACCATTCTTGACCCCATGGAGCTTACATTTAAACTATTGAAAATATAATTCTTAAAGCAAATTACTTAGCAATCTCCATATTTCTAGTTATGGTTCTTTGCCACTTAGATATTCTTTAAGGATTTTTATTCAGACTTCTGATCTTATGAATTCGAGCTTGGAAGTTCGTTTGTTTGTTTTGATGTCTAACCATCTGGTGGAGTTTATGAGTTTTGTCGTGCTTATTCTATAGGGTGACTTCACTTTATTAACTGCACTTACTCATTTAAAGCCTTCCTACCCCATTTAGACTAGAATGTTTGCATTGTCCCTTTGCTCACTTATTCATATTAGTGGTTTCTTTTTAAAACATGACATGAAAATCCTGAGTCATTATTACTCAAATGGTAACTTTTATTTCTCCATCACAGATTTCTTTTTGCCTCATTGTTTCCTCTACCAAATGGGAAAGAATTTAGTAGCATCTGCAAAGCTTTAAGAATTTAAATGTTGGCACTCTGCTTTGCTCCTCATGGTTCAGTCCCTTGCTCAGTTGAACAAATATTTCTTTTGATTCTAAAAGAGTTATTTTGACTCATTCTCCTCCCTGGTCAATATGTCTATACTTTTAAAATATATGGCAGAGTATTTAACATGTCATTAACACACAAATTTTATTATATTGTTTTAGAAGTAAAATGAGCATTGAAGAAAAGAGCAGCTCCAAGCTCCCCACTGTCATTTAGAAACAGATAATATGAAAAAAAATTAAAGTAGTATGTTAAAGAAGAAAATCTACTTTTCTTGGAAGTAGATAACCTAAAATGGAGAAGTCTTACTGCCTTTACTACTGACTGACCTAGGATCAATAATGCATAAGCATTCCATGACTTCTCTTTCTTAATTTTCAGCAAGAAGGTAACATTCACTAAGCCTTAAAGTCAAGTTTGATGGTTTTAAGCTATCCATAATGGTCCCTTCATGCTCTTTTTCTTGAGCTGGTTTCTCCTTTTTCCCAATGACTTTGCTCTTCTATTTCCTATAAATGTCTTTAATATAAAAAACAATGAAGTCCCTTGAATTTGGGAATCTCAGTAAAAAGTCAATCACCATGTTGACATCCTCCTACATATCTGTTTGCATCCTTTAAATATGACTAAAGATAGATAAAAATCATATGTATATATATATATATGTATGATGCTTGTTTTTAATGTCATAGTCACTATTCAATCAACATCAACCATCCCAAATATATAGTATTTAATCATATGCATATATATGTACATATGTGTGTATCTGTATACATGCATTCATAGTTGCATCACAGGTATAAGAAAAATGTTATCTTAAATTTAAAAGGGGAGGACATAGTTTGAGAGTATCAGGGAAGCCTTCCAAGGGAAAGAACAGTTGATCTGACCTTTTACACTTTTTTAAAAATATATAAGAGGCTAGGCAAAGCCTAGGGAACAATGTAAGTACAGATGGAGAGGCAGTTAACTGAAAGGTCTGAAGTATGAACAACATATTGACTGATCTGAGTAGAATAGATGAAAAAGTGAGGGTTGATGATGTTTGTCCTTTGTTTTTGAAGTAGACCACAACATCAGGGAGGTGATACCATGACAAGCGCATAAATTGTATTTGAGTGAAGGAATGCTGTACTAAGTCAGCAGCCTCACTTTCTCCTCCAGAGATATCTGGTTCCACTGGATATGAACCAAGACATGGATATGGGCCTTCATGTGAAACAATCAGAATTAAGTGACTTGCCCAAGGTCACATAGCTAGTAAGTGTTAAATGTCTGAGACAGAATTCACTGTAGGTGGCACAGTGGATAGAGCACATGTCTTGGAGCCAGGAGAACAGGAATTCAAATCCAGCCTCAGACTCTTCACAATTACTAGCTGAATGAACTTGGGCAAATCACTTACCTCTGATTGACTTGTATCCAGGGTCATCTCTAATCATCTTGATTCATATTTTGCCACTGGACCCAGATTATTCTCAAGGAGAGATAATGAAGATAGTGACTTATCACATTATTCTCTCACTCAATTTCAATTCATATGCTTGTAAAGTGAGAGTAGTAATAAGAGACATACTAGAAAGATAAGGTGATGACAAATAGTGAAAGGGAAAGAATGCCAAAACAAAGACTGAATAATAAAAACCCACTAGTATTCTATTGATGCATGCATATAAAACTATATAAAATGTATGCATAATAATCTATGATCTCTGAGTCTTCAAAATAGATGCTGCCAAATCTGAATTAATCATGTATTTTTCCTCACAAGGAAGCCTTTCAAACTTATAATTAGATTCTAAATATTCTTATTTTGCATAAAATTTAATTTTTTTGCAACAAGTTTAAGCAAAGCACTTCCCCTCTCCCCCTTAAATATATTTTAAATAGTCCAAATGGCAACATCTGGCAGTTTAGCCAGTTTTAAGTGTCAGTATAGCGTCAAAAATGTTTCTTTTGACTGTCTTTTGCTTCTCTAGAAGTAAAATTGATGAAACAATATGGGCATAACACTAGACATTGCATCTCAACATAGGCAGAATGTGGACAGAGTGTCAGGACTGTAGTCAGGAAAATGAACAAAATCCAACCCCATACACTTACTAGACCATGAACATTTCACTGTTGACCTCAGTTTTCTCATCTGTAAAATGGAGGAGAATAAAAGCACCAACTTCCTTAGGTTGTGAGGATCAAAAGAGAATAATTGTAAAAACACTTACTCAGCACAGTGCCTAGCTGACAATTGAAATAGAAATGCTAGTTGTTGTTATTATAATGAGATGGTAAATACGCACTAGATAGTAAGTATATGACATAGTATAGAAGTTAGTTCAAAACTCCCTATCACTAGCAGCAAGCTTATAAACAGATATTTTTCAGCTCATGTTCAAACTATAGAAATGAAATGGAAGAAAATAATAGAAGGAAAAGCAAAAGAATGATTCTTTGCAAGTATATCCTACTCTGTTGTAACTTCTTTGGCAGTGGAAGTTTTTCATAAAAGAATCAGATTAACAGATGGTCTTTCTTGTATTTTAATAATTACACAAAAAAACATGAAGACTCAAGACCTCCAAAAGTTTAAAACAAAAAGAAAAATTGAAGGACACAGGAAGTGAAAGGGAAAATAAAAAAAGGATACAATCAGAACAATGGTTGACTCTCAAGGTGACATGCACTGGACCATTATATCAAATGATCCACCCTTCACTTTACCAAACTGGGGTAAATAGCTGACATGGTACATTAGGTCTGCAAACCCTTTGATGACTGCTCCCACATTGAAGGACATCCCGCACTAGGGCAGCCAGGAAAAAGAAAAGGACTATGAGTTTTAGTGAAGAAGACAGGTTTGGCTAATTAGTTTCCCAATTTGATGTTTCTGTCAGATGGATGGAGATGGCCTCCTTTCCTTGTTTCATCTCAAGATCCACCTAATGCACTCCATAGTAGTCCTGAGGCAAAGGAAAATCCAATACAATAAATAAAAGTAATAGAAATTTCTGGACAAGTGCAAGATTAGGCAAGGACAAGAGGTGAGATCAGGGGCAGCTAAGCAGTGCAGTAAAAAGAGCACCAGCCCTGGAGTCAGGAGGAAATAAGCTCAAATATGGCTTCAGACACTTAACACTAAATAGTTGTTTTGAGTTGTTTTGATTGCCTCTCATCCAGGACTATCTCTGGTCATCCTTATGATGAATTCTTATCTGACCACCAGATGACTCTGGAGGAGAAAGAAGCTGGTGACTTTGTACAGCACCTGTTTACACAAATCTAATTCACTGATGGCCTCAAGAATGAAGTGCAGAGACTTCCAGGGTGATCTCAATATGGCAGCATGAAACTAGCATAATCCCAAAGCTTTTCCCAACAGAACATTAATTGAAGTCTCTACACAGACATTAAAGTTACAAATCCCAAAAATAAAAAAGAGCAAAAAAAGTTCTCAACTATAGATATCATAGAACTTCAGTGAAGATATCTCTTCAAAGGTAAAGGGGATATAGAGCCAATCTAGGTAGAAGAGTGAAAAAGCCAATGGGAGGGGACAGCTAGGTGGCGCAGTGGATAGAGCACTGGCCCTGGAGTCAGGAGGACCTGAGTTCAATTCTAACCTCAGACACTTAATAATAACCTAGCTGTGTGGCCATTTAACCCCATATCCCTGCAAAAATGTAAAAAAAAGGCAATGGGAGGTTTCTAGTCACAGTACAATTCTAATATGCTAGATCAAGAAGGCAAAATAGTCCTTGAAAGAATACACAGAATAGCTCCAGAAAGAGACCCCCAGAAAAAAGCTTCAAAGACTATATATCCAATTTCCAGAATTCTCAAATAAAGGAGAAAATAATGCAAGCAGCTAAAAAGAAACAATTTAAATAGCAGTTTCGATGTTAAAGGATCAGAGGCCCTGGAATATGGTATTTCAGAGAGCAAAAGATCTTGGATTAAAACCATGAATTAATTTCCCTGCAAAATTCAGCATTAGTCTGTTAGGGGAAAAGATGGATTTTCAATTGAAATAGAGGGCTTCCAAAATTTTCTGAAAAAAATGCCAGAACTAAACAGAAAATTCAATCATCAAATACAAGACTCAAGAGATGTATAAAATGGTAAATGAAAAG
This sequence comes from Macrotis lagotis, assembly GCF_037893015.1. Lineage (NCBI taxonomy): Eukaryota > Metazoa > Chordata > Mammalia > Peramelemorphia > Peramelidae > Macrotis > Macrotis lagotis. The sequence goes on along the minus strand of NC_133666.1, from coordinate 567,640,697 downwards.
AGGAAAAGAAAATCAGCAGTCAAGAAAACTGTATGCATTCCTACAAGGGAAGATAACATTTATAACTCTAGAGAATTGTATATCCCTTAGGATAGTTAAAGGGTTGAATAAAGTTGAAGGGATTGTACTTAGAGGATATAGATATGATTGGTTCCTGTCCTTCATTATAAAAGAAGACCAAAATGACATCACTGTTTGAGACAAATTATGGTATAAGTGATTATGACTGATCAGACCAATATGTACTTAGAATGTTCTACCACAGGTTGGACACAAATAGTTCAAGTGAGCACCTGAGGTGTCTACTCTAAACTTATGTCTCTCACATTTCCTTTGAACTACTTTAATTCTGCCTTGCTCATAGAGCTCAGGACTTTCTGTGATAAGGGCACCTTATTCTTGGTGTTCCTATGCCAATGTCTCCCATTACTTACAATCAATGTTAAAATTCTTAAGAGAACTTCTCAAAGTGATCTTACTTTACTAGATACCTTAATTAAGAAAGGTCACAGTACAATAGGGACAGAGGGTAAGAGAATACCTAGAAGGGACATAAATAGATTAGGGAGTTATTTTATATTAATCCAAATTTGCAAGAGTTTATGTATAATGGGTGGAATATTAAAGAGACAGAGGGAAATTGTATCTGATACTTTGGTTGAAGAGGGTTTAATACTATGGTTAGAGTGCTTGAGAGACAGAGGAAGAGTGTACTTAGAGAGAATGGACATGAAAACATCATGAAGAGATTTTTCTTTGCTTCACATTTTGGCTATAATTAGGAGTGTTCTTGGGGGTGGTATAAATGTTTCATGAAATGATTTGGCTTTGCATTATGCTTTGGCTCATGAGGAGTGTGTGTCCCTGGAAGGTACTTGAAAAGGGGGTATGGTATAAGGGATTATAATTTAATATGATTTATGACTCTTGAGAAGGGTGATCTGAATGAGAAAGAAGAGGGGAGGATACTTAAGGAATATAAGGCAATGTTGATTATCACTTTATCAAGCAATCAGTCTTTGAGAACAGTACTTTTATCAGGACAGATAAAAGGAGTACATTTTGACAAAAGGATTGTAGCTACAAGACAGGGCTAAAACAAAGCAATAAAAAGACTAGGAGAAGATTAGGCATTAGTGAATAAATAGCCCCAGGTGAAGAGACAGAGACTTAACATAGTAGAGGGAAAAAAGAGAGTATGAACACTGAGTAGATCCTACTCAATAGATTTGGTTCAGAGAGGGAATAACATATATTCCCAATTGGGTCTAAAAATCTATCTTACCTCACAAGGAAGTGTGGAGGTGGGGTAGTTAAGGGAAAGAAAGAGGAAAAAGAGATTGATGATAGGGAAGGCAAAGGTAAAAGTAAAGTTAAAGCTAAAATTTAAAAGAAAAATTAAAGGGGAAATGGAATAAAATTTGATGAGGAGGAAGAAGGGGAAAGGTGAAAGGAAAGTAGAAATGGGGAAAGGTAGCATGGAGGGCAATACAGAATTAATAATCATATCATAATTGTGAATGGGATAAACTCTCCCATAAAGCAGAAGCAGATAGCTGAATGGATTAAAAACCAGAATTCCACAATATATTGTTATATGAAACAAAATTGGAGCAGAGAGAGAGATATATACAAGGACAAAGGTAAAAGACTGGAGAAAAATATATTATACTTCAGCAGAAGTAACAAAAAATCAAGAGTAGTAATTCTTTTTATTTTATTTTAGTTTTTTCTGCAAGAAAATGGGGTTAAAGTGACTTGCCCAAGCTCACACAGATAGGTAATTATTGAGTGTCTGGGGTCGGATTTGAACTCAGGTCCTCCTGACTGCAGGGCCAATGCTCTATCCACTGTGCCACCTAGCTGCCCCCAGAAGTAGTAATTCTGATTTCAAACAAAGCAAAACCAAAAATAGAAGGCATTAAAAGAGATAAGGAAGGAAATTTCCTTAGTCACCATAGGCAAAGGAGTTGCATCATTTTTAAACGTATATGCACCAAGTGATATAGCATCCAAATTTTTTCAAAAAAAATTCATTATTCACGTATTTATTTTTATCCATATGCACATGTATATATCTAAGTTCAAAATTTCCTTCCACAATCCCTTTCCACCCCCTTCCCCTCAGTGGTGAACAGTCAGGTTAGCATTGTACACACATATTTTTGATAAACATATTAGTCATTTTCAGTATGAGGAATTAGGATTAAGGAAAAGAGATGCATAAGCATCCAAATTCTTACAGGAGAAGGTGAAAAATTAAAAGTTGATATAGATAGCAAAACTATTATAGTAGGGGATTTCAACCTTCCTTTCTCAGAATTAGATAAATCTAAACACAAAATAAAAAAAGAAGGAAGTTAAGAAGGTGAATAAAATCTTAGAAAATTTTAATATGCTAGAACTGTGGGGAAAAAAACAGCAGGACTAAAAAAGAAATCAAATTTTTCTCTGCAATATATGGCACCTATCCCAAAATTGACCATGTACTAGGGCATAAAAATCTTAAAATGCAGAAAAGCAGAAATAAAAATGCAGACTTTTCAGACCATGATATAATAAAAATTACATGTATTAAAGGATTATGGAAAAATAAAATAAAAACTAATTGAAACTAAATAACTGAATTTTAAAGCATGAGTAGATCAAAAACAAATCATAGAAATAATCAACCATTTCATCCAAGAACATGACAACAATGAGATATCATACCAAAATTTATGTGATGCAGCCAAAGAAGTTTTTAGGAAAAATTTTATATATCTAAATGATTATATGAATAAAATAGAAAAAGAGGAGAGAAATGAATTGGACATGCAATTTAAAAAACTAGGGAAATAAATGAAAGATCCCCAATCATATATCAAATTAGAAATTCTGAAACCAAGGGAGATATTAATAAAATTGAAAGTAAGAAAACCATTGATCTAATAAATAAAATCAAGAGATTAAGATCATTGATCTAAAGTTTTAGCAAAGAGATTACAAAAAATTATTACTGGGATAATATACCATGATCACATAGGATTTACATCAATTGGAAAGGGATGGCTCAATATTGGAAAACAATCAACATAACTGAACATATTAATCATAAAACCAGCAGAAATCATATGGTTATCTTAATAGTTGTTTTAAAAAAAGCCTTTGACAAAATGCAGTATCCATTCCTATTAAAAACACTAAAGAGTATAGGAATAAATGGAATTTTCCTTAAAATGATTAGTTCTAAAACCAAACAAGGAACATTTCCAATAAGATCAAGGGTGGAAATAAGGATATCCATTATCACCACTACTATTCAATTTAGTATCAGAAATATTAGCTTTAAAAATAAGAGAAAAAAAGAAATTGAAGGAATTAGCATTGGCAATGAGGAAGCAAAACCTACACTTGTGTTCTTAGAGAACCCCAGAAAAATCAACTAAAAAACTACTTAAAACAATTAACAATTTCAGCAGAGCAGAAGGATATGAAATAAAACCACAGAAATCATCAGCATGGATGTATAAATAACAAAGTCCAAGGGCAAGAGATAGAAAAGAAAATCCCATTTAAAGTAAGTGTAGACAGCATAAAATTCTTGGAAATCTATCTCCCAAGACAAATCCAGAAACAATATGAACATGATTACAAAATATTTTTCACACAATAGGAAAAACATCAACTGCTCATGGTTAGGTCAAGCTAATATAATAAAAATAACATTCCTACCCAAATTAAATTACTTATTCATTTCCATATCAATCAAATTATTTTGCAGAGCTAGGAAAAAAAATAGGAACAAATTTCATCTAAAGCTACAAAGGATCAAATATACCAAGGAAATTGAAGAAAAAAATGCAAAGTAAAGTGGTCTAGCTCTGTTATCTCTAAAACTATACTATAAAGCAGCAGCTATCAAAATTGCCTGGTACTGGTTAAGATATAGAGCAAAGGACCAGTAGGTATAAAAGATACAGTAGTAAATGACTACTCTAATCTATTGTTTGATAAACCCAATTAGCTTCTCACTATTTGACAATAACTGCTGGAAAAACTGGAAAATAGAATGACAAAAAAGCAGGCAAAGACATACATCTCATACCCTTATACCAAAATAAGGTCAAAATGGATACAGGATTTAGACATAAAATGCAATACCATTGATCAATTAATAGATCAAGAAATGCTCTATCTGTTGGATTTGTGGAAAGGAAGAAATTTATGACCAAAGAAGAAATAGAGTATATTACCAAAAGCAAAATGAATTATTTTGACTACATTAAATTAAAACGTTTTAACACTAATAAAATAAATGCAGCCAAGATTAGAAAGAAAACACGAAGCTGGGAAACAATTTTAACAACTGGAGATCTGATAAATAACTAAAATATAGAGAGAACTGAATCAAATTTATAAGATTACAAATTATTCCTCAATTGAAAAATGATCAAGAGATGAACAGGCAGTTTTCAAATGAAGAAATTAAACTTTACATAATCCTATGAAAAATGCTCCAAATCATTATTGATTAGTGAAATGCAAATTAAAACAGCTATGAGGTACCACCTTATGTCTATCAGATTGGCTAAGATGACTAAAAGAGAAAATGATCAATGTTGGAGAGTTTGTAGAAAGATGGGGACATTAATGCATTGTCAATGGAGTTGTGAATTGATCCAACATTCTGAAAATCAGTATGGAACTATGACCAAAGAGCAATAAAATTGATCATATCCTTTGACCCAGAAATACCATTAGTAGACCTAAATCCAAAAGATATTTTTAAAAATAGGCAAAGTCCCACATTTTCAAAATTATTTATAGCAATCTCTTTTTGAAGTGGCAAAGAATTGGAAATTAAGGGAATGCTCATCAATTGGGGAATAGTTGAACAAGTCATGGTAAATGAATGTTATGGAGTACTATTGCTCTATAATCAGATTTTAGAGAAACATGGAGAGAGTTACATGAACTGAAGCTGAGCTAAGAGAGTAGAACCAAGGGTACATTGTACACATTAACAAGATCATTGTGAGTTGACCAACTATGATGGATATAACTTCTTTTTTTAGCATTTCAGAGATCTAGAACCACCCTGGGAGACCTGTTATGGATCTGAATAGATACTCTGTCCATTTCTTAAAAACTTCTCATGTTTTTCCTTCCAATGCCATTGTTTTTCTTTCTTTTCCCCTAGTTCTAATTCCTCATACACAAAATGACTAAAATGTAAACATGTTAAAAACAAATGTATAAGTACAACTTTTACTCAACTGTCACTGAAGAGAGAGGGGTGAGAAGCAAGGGTGGTAGAAAAATGTGTAACTTATAAATATGCAAATGGATTAATTCTGAAAAACTTTCATGCCATGTTATTGGAAAAATAAAATTAAAGAAAATGAACTATAAAAGAAAGAAGAAAAAACATCAGCAGCATCATCAGAATATAGGTCACATGAACCTTATGAATCTCAAAATATCCCCAAGCCAGAGAAGAGCTGGATGCTATCAAACAGTCTGACATTTTTACTTCACACAAATATTCCCAGAAGAAAATTGTAATAAATCACCCTGTTGTTTCCATTGCAACCTATGGATGTTTGACATCATATAAGCAAATCAATTTGAACAGATGAGATTACCATAAAACAACTCTACAGTGTGTCCTCTAAAGAGCAAAAAGAAAGCATAAAACTTTTTAAACTATATTTTAACTATCACATATTTGTCATATGATATTGCTGGATAACCTTTTTTCTTCTGAGCTAACTCTTCTCTGTGATCTTGTCCTCTCAAGTATATCCTTTATATTTGGACTCTTAAGTTGAAAAAAATAAACTGAAAAAGGTCCTGGTTACAGCCTAATCAATTTTATTTTTAATTATTTATATCATTGATCTCTTATCTGTGAAAGATTACAAGTCTCATAGTTCTGACAGCATGAAACCATATCATTTTATGAACATTAATTTCAAGCACATGTCAAGAACTTAATCATCTAATCCTAGAGACTAATTTTAATTTACCAATTTTAAAAAAGTGATATAATTTATTGATAATTGAGGTTTTATTTTTTTTTGTTTTTACTTTCTATGTTCATGAAATTTAGTGTTGCTTTTGGAATAAGGAGATAAAAGACAACTTGTAATTTAATTATACTGCTTCTGGTTATAGAAGAACATATGAGATTGTCACTACAGCAACCAAACCTGTAAACAAGATTGTGTTAGTCAGAAGGAACACAATGTATGCTATGTCTGACATTTCTGATTTAACTCTTCTTTATAATCCATCATTTGCCAGTAATTAAATTTATGGGATCATCAAACTCCGATGATGACTTAGGAAACTAGTCTTATTTAAGGAAAATGATATAGTTCACATTTTTATATCTCTTCAGATTTACACATAAGACCATGATACCAGTATCAATCTGAAACCCTTTGTCATTTATTGGCATCCAGTTTCCTTTCTACTCCTCTATTGATGAGATGATAAATTATGTATCTTCTATGGAAAAGGTACCTTAAACTCTATTGTGGATTATAATTTTCTTTTGTTTTTTTTTCTTTTGGTCTCTTCGATCATCTTTATGTATAAGCAGTCACCTGTTCAGGGGTTATATTCTCAAAAGTTCACATCTATGCTGGTTGCTTAGAACACAGAAAAAATGAATTCAATAATAATGCTGAGAACAAATGGCTGTTTTCAGACCAGTGCATAAAAGTCCAATTAACCCATCACAAGACTGAACTAAAACTATAGCATTAAGTATACATACACACACACACACACACACACATACACACACATACACACACACACACACACACACACACACACACACAAAGAGAAAGATACAGAAATAATGTTTATAGTGTTAGGACAAAGAGTCTGGAATGTCTGGGTTCAGATTCTGCATCTGATACTACCTGATACCAGTCAAGTCACAATATCAATTTGATTTAAGGAATTATCTAGGAATTATCTATTAAGTCATCTTAATGGTTTGGGATCTATGTTGGTAGAGGGAGCTGAAGAAAACCCAGATGTATGCATGTGTGCACATGTGTGTTTTTGTGTGTGTGTGTGATTCCTATACACATCATGTATACTCCAACAGAGAATTCAGTCTCCTTCACATTTACAGGTTGTATGGAAATAATCAACAAACTGTTCTGATTCCACTACAAATATATGCTCACAACCTCAAATAAGTCATCATTGCTGCTAGGAAACCCTTCTACACCTGTTTTATCAACTCACTATCTCACCCTCCACAGCAGTTTTTGGAAAGGCATTCATTGCTCCCCAAAGCTTCCATACCTCCCCTTCCATCTCCTTACTCAACTAGAAACCTTGCCTTAAATTATACAGAAAAAAAAATATAAAGGTTATTCTCATTGAGTTCCTTCTTGTCCCTGCATCCCCATCTTTTGTCACTCACATGCCTTTTACAATCATCTCCTTCACTTTTGTCTTAGATGTTAAAGTGACCTTACTCCTTACCAATGCTAACTTCTGTATCCACCCAATAAATCCATTCTATTCTATGTCTTCCAACAGGTTGCTTTCTCTGTCATCACCACTCTATCCCTGTATATTTACTGCTTTCCACCTACCTGAAATGGCTTGTTATTTCCTTTTTTAAGTCATTTTATAGATGAGAAAACTGAGGCAAACAGGGTTAAGTGACTTCCCTGTGTTCACAAAGCTAGTAAGTGTCTGCGAACAGATTTGAACTCAATAAGATGAGACTCTTTAGCTCAAGGAATGACACTCAAACACTATGCTCTGCCTATTCACCAATACTGAAAAAATACCCATCTGATCCATCCTTGCTAACAACCTATATCTCTTCTGACCTTTGTTGCTCAATTCCTTTAAAGCAGGTATTTCCACTTTTCTCTTCTTTTACTTTATTTCTTATCCCTAGGTAGTGCAGAGGATAGAATGCAGGGTCTGTACTCAGGAATACTTTCAAATCTGGCACAGATAGCATTGAACCTGGAGTCAGGAGGACTTGAATTCAAATTTGATCTCAGATACTCACTAGCTTTGTGAACTTGAAACTTACTAGCATTCATCCATGTATAAGTCACTTAACGCTGATTGCCTCACATCCAGGGCCATATCCATTCATTCTGATTCATATATGGCCTCTGGACCTAAATAGCCCCAGAGGAGAAAGTGAGACTGGTGACTTTACAAAGAATCTCCTCAGGTAAATCCAATTCACATGCATGTCATGTTATCATCATCCTGATGTCATGGTCTCTTTTGAAAATGAAGGGCAAAGGGGAGGCTAGGTGACGCAGTGGATGGTGCACTGGCCCTGGAGTCAGGAGGACCTGAGTTCAAATCCAGCCTCAGACACTTAATAATTACCTAGCTGTGTGGCCTTGGGCAAGCCACTTAACCCCATTGCCTTGCAAAAACCTAAAAAAAAAATGAAGGACAAACATTAATAACAATATCTCTAGATTTTATCATTCCACTGAAACTCCTCTCTCTCCAAAATTATCAATAACACCTCAGTTGCCAAATCCAATGACCTTTTATCACCCCTCATTCTTCTTAATCCCTGTGTAAACTTTGACACTATTGATAACCCTCTTCCCCTTGATATTCTCTACTCTGTAGATTTTAGGGATAGCACTCCATCCTGGTCCTCCTACTTATGTCTCTTTCTAAGTCTATTTTGCCAGATCCTCATCCAGATCACTCCCTTTAGCTACAGATCTCCCTCACTGTTCTGTCCTGGATTCTTTTTTGATCTCCCCCTGTATCATTTCATTTGATGATCTCCTCAGTTCTATAGATTTAATTTTAATTTCTTTGCTGAAGATTCTCAATCATTATATCTTGCTCCAAATTCACTGCTGATAAATTCACATCTCCAACTACTTCTCAGACATTTACAACTAAATGTCCAATACACAACAAACTAAGCATCTCCAAAATGAAACTCAGTTATTTCCCTCTAAATCCTCCCCTCTTTCTACCTTATCTATCTTTGGAGAAGGCAGCACTATACTTCTAATCCTACAGGCTTTCATTCTAGGAATCGTCCTTAACTTCTCACTATTGCTTATCTCTCATTTTCCATTTTGTTGCCAAAGTCTATTGATTTCTCCTTTGAAATATCTCTCCTACAAACCCCCTTCTTCTCTTTGACACTGCCAGCACTTTGGTACTGGCTCTCATTCTTTCTTGCCTGGACTATTACAATAGTCCAGGACTATTGCTAATAGCTCTGTTGGCATCAAATCTCTCCATCTCCAATCTATTCTCCAGCCAACTACTAAAATGATTTTCCTAAAGGCCAGGTTGGGCCATGTCAACCCCTACTCAATAAACTCCAGTGGCACCCTGTATTGCCTCCAGGATCAAATAAAAATTCTCTGTTTGGCTAAGTCCCCTCCTACTTTTCCTGTCTTTTTAAACCTCTCTCCTTGCTGCTTACTCTTTAATCCAATGACACTGTCTCAACTAAAATTTATTCTTTTAAAAGAAACCTTTCCTAATCCCCCTTAATTCTAGTTCCTTCCTACTATTAATTATTGCCTATTGATTTTGTATAGAGGTTTGCAATTATTTACAAGCATTTTTTTATTTGCAATTATTTACATATAGAATTTACCAAAAATTATTTTTGTTTCCCCCGATTAGATTGAAATCTTTGAAAAATGGAGATTTTCTTTTGTCTCTTTTTGTATCCCCAAAGCTTAGAAAAGTATTTGGCACATAGTAGACACTTAATGAAGATTGATTGACTGATGTGTGCAATATGAATAAAGGAGTGTTACTGTTACTATTAGAAATATAAAACCATATCAATGAGTATCTCAGTAAGACTGATCAATGAGGCCCAAGAACTGAGAGCACGCACAATAGACTTTGGCTATTGGCAATCCATGAATGCTTAATATATTTTGATCAGCTAATTCATTCACAGAGCAGGAAAATACCTTAAATAATATTCAATCTCTGACCTTTATTTTACAGGTAAGTCACAAATAGCCCATGGACAGAAAACATGATCTCCTTTGAAGTAGCAATTGAAGAAAATGGGTTTGATAAAAAGAAAAAAAAAGAATAAAAAGAGGAAGTATGAATAGTTTAAAGATGAAGTTCATCTTCCTCACAATTTGGTCTAAGGTTGGCACAAAGTAGAATATTAGCTAATGAGCAAGAAAGGAATTAGAGGAGAAAAAAGAGAGGTCAGAGAAAGAGTGAAAGGGGAAGGAAGCAAAGGAGTACAGAAAAAGAGAAAAGAAGAGAAGGAAAGAGTAAAAATCAAAGAGAGAAGAAGGAAATAGGAAGAGGTAGAAAAGGAAAAACTGACATCTGTATATATTCAAAAGTTAATTGAAAAGTCATCAAATAGGAAAGATTGAATCAAATATGATGTTTCATTTTTATTCAATAAAAACTACTGCTATTTAGAAGATGCCTAAATGAAATAAGGATTCTTTCTAGATGGCCAGGTTCTCCTATTTATAGATGAAATTGTGCTGATTTCATCAAACCTCTCTCAACCCTTCCTGGCTTCACACACTGCAGAATCTCCTAAATGAGACCTATGAATACTCTGTTACAATAGAAGACAATAGAAAGAGCATTGAATTTGGAGTCAAAGCAATGAGTTTGAATTCTAGCTCTGATATTTTACTAATTGTATGACATTAGAGAAAATAACCTCAACTCTTTAGTCTTTGGATTCTGCATACTTAAAATTAGAGGGTTAGACTAGACCATATATTTATAATTTGACAAGACCTAAAGTATCATCTATTCCAACCTACTATTTTTACAAATGAAACCTGGAGAGATTAACAACTAATAAGTGATTAAGAAAAGATTAAATACTATGCTCTCTTGACCCCAAGTATAAATCAACACTCTATTCACTGTATATAACTGCCTCTTAAGAAGTCTCAAGATGATGGTTCTTCTGGTCAATCAATCAAAAAGTATGTTTGACTGTCTGTCAAGAACTATCCTATCAGCCACATAGAAAGGGCAAGATGGATAAAAAAAATACACTTATGTAGACAGTGATATTGAATTAGTTTTATTCATTAAAGAGATAATCCATCTTTATTTTTTGTCTTAGGTAATTTAAATAGACAATGAATTAGACACAGAAATAAAAAAAAATGAAGGAAGTAACCTTGATTACCTTTGAGGAATTATGCAGGGCTTTCGAATATTACAAGGCTTTCGTTCAAAGAAAACTCTGTTATTTTTAGTATCAATATTATTCTAGAGGACAAATTGAAAAAAGTTTATTGGTTAAGTACTCCAGATACTCTTTTTGTAGATGCCTTTGTACTAGTTGCTTAAAGCCTTGATCAAGGTTGAGTCTTCTGCCAGTGATCAGTGACAATTTAAAAGCATTTGTTTAACCAATCACATAGAAAATTTCAAATGGATTAAGTATGTCCACTGCCCAGATTATGATATAAAATAAAATTGTTAATCTATAGAGTTTTTGTGCAACAGTACATGTTTCCAGAGAATACAAATGAACAATGAGTTACACTCAGAATTAAACAGGAAGAAGAAAATTGGTTGGATTACCTTTATCAAAGACCTTTAGGAAATTGCTAACCTTCTCTAATGATCCTAAGGTTTTTGCTCAAAAAAAAAAAGTCAATAAATATTTACTAAGTGTCTGTTAGCACCATGTTATGGGCTGGGGATATAAAGAGAAGTAATAAAGATGATCCTTGCCCTCAAGGAGTTTAAAATCTAATGGAAGAGATAACATAAAATAAATACTTACATAACAAGCTATCTAAAGGATAAATAGGAGATAACAGAATGAAGGCACTTAAAAGAGACTAAGAAGACTTCTTTCAAAGGTGGAATTTTAGTTGGGATTTACAAGCCAAGGAGGTAAGTTTTTGTAGTAGAAAAGGAAGATCATTCCAGGCATAAATGAGAAAGCCAGAGAAAATACCTCCAGTCAGTATGGGTACAGCTATGTCAGAGTCTAGTACTGGCCCTTCACACACTGCCCCAACCCCACACTGGGCCTGGATTCCTGTTCTCACTACAAATGATCAAGCCCTCATCACCTGCCAGGATTTTAAAAACTTCCAATACAGCCTCAGTGACCTAAATCCATGTGAGAATTTCCTGCTTCCAGGCAGGGAGGAATTGAAAGAGTTTCAGAAACAGTCCATCAATTTTCTTCTAGCAAAAAATCCTGAACATCTCCAGTGGTGTGCACTTCTCAACTGATGTGTTTGATATCATGAAGAATGAAATGGATATCTTCTGTTCTCAGTTTGCAAGGATTGAAATTGCACAGTGATAAGCTGAAACAACAGCAAGTCACTGTTTCCAAGAAAGCCTCAGATTTGATTCTTGAAAAGAAGCCCACTTAGGAAATTGTGCTGATTTCACCAAATCTCACTCACTCAGCCCTTCCTAACTTCATACACTGCAGAATCTCCTAAATGGAGAATCCAAGAATTGGAGGGATCTCAATGCAGACCAGCCTTCAGTTAGCAACTGTCATTTATAACAATGACAGAAGACACCTGAATATCATTAAAAAGAGTTTTATTCAGGCCAGGCTGAGCCTGCTTGTGGACCAGAGGAAGTGCCAGCTGCTAGATTCTTTGAGAATCAAAAAAGAAAAAAATGATCCAAAGAATGTATGTGTGCTTGCATGAAATGGTAGAAGAAGATGATTATTCTGGAGTTATCCAGTTTTATATGGAATATCAAGAGGCTGCCAGTACTGCATCAGTGACCTGGACTCCAAGCTGTAGGACACCCAAATTGAGGAGCAATTGGAAACAATGCTTTCTCCAAGAGCAACAAGAACTTTAACATTGCCAACTGTACCAATGAGTTGCAGGCCTGCAGGCTATTGGGAAAGATTAGAACACTATGGACCAATCACACCTGTACTCTTAGCAAGGCATCCATAAAATCATTATCCAAGTGGTCATGTGGTAAATGGAGTCATCCAAAGTCAACACAGACAAATCCAGAAGCTTCAGGACAATGACTTCTGGTGCCTATGACATCTGTCTGCCCAACTTCTGCAAAGTCCTGTCAGAAATTATGCTCAGCTATTACAGGACAATGGAGTGGCATGAAACACACAATAGTAAGGATATAACCACGGCAGGTGAAGGGAGTGCTGTGATGAACTATGATGAAAGCAATTCTGACAAAAGCTGAGAAGTTTGAACATGAATTGTCACAAGGATGGTAGGATGTCATCTAAAAGTGAAAACCTATTTCTTTGGGACTGACTTATCAAAATTCAAACACCACAACTTCATCTTTGTCTTGGACATCATCAATAGGCCTGTACCCTGGAAGAATGAAAGGAGGAGTAGGGAAAACATGAAAAAGCATACATAGTGGCTCCATTTGAGGTGACAAAGTAATTGAAATGAAGGAGTTACCTCCATCCATCTAAAAAACTGTTTTGATCTCTGGGGGTTATGTAGTATTGTAGTATTATAGTACTACATAGACATGATGAAAGAGATGTCTTCCAAAAACCCAGGGAAGACTTATCTGAGTCAATCCTGAGGTAGGTGAGCAGTACCATAAGAACAATGTACAATGACAATGGCATTGTAGAGACAAACAAATTTTAAAGACTTAAAAACTCTGTTCAACTAAATGACCATCCATGACTCCAGAAAATTTAGGATGAAACAAAGGTATAAAACTAAAGTGCAGAAGGAGACATGCTATTTGGCAGGCTGTACAAATTTGTTCTGCTTGACTTTGGTTTTTGATTACAAGGATTTTATTTTAAGTGGTGTGGGTGGGATTTGGGGGAGAAAGGGGGGGGAGAAATGGGGTACTGGAACATTTCTTTAAAATATGCAAGGGGAAAAGAATAAAGCCCAAATATAACGGCTTTGAAAATAACAATGAGAATTTATTTTATAATTAGAAAATTTGGGGATAGAAATTCACTGTTTCATAGATATTTCTCTTTTAATGAGATAATTTTAAAGAGATAATTCTCTTTGTCTATGGAAATGCTCTTCTTGTATTTTGAATTTTATAAAAGAAAACAACATTGTTTTCAAAAGAAAATAAAATACCCAGAGCTGAGAGATGGAGGATCTTCTTCATGAAACAGAAAAAAGGCCAGTGTCACTGGTTCAGAGACCAAGTTGTAAGAAGACTGGAAAAGTAGGTTAGAATAAGGTAATGAAAGAATTTGAATGCTAAGCAAAGGACTTTTTTATTTGATGTTGAAGATGATAGGGAGTCAATGGAGGCCATTGAGTAAGAGAATGCCATGTAACTAAAATGAATCTTTGAAAAAGAACAGGAATAAAAGGTGCCATCATGAAAATACATAATAGGAAAAGAAAATGGTCAAAGGTGAGGGAAGAAAAATGAAGCTCCAAATTATTTCACTGGTACTCTTTTCAGTGTCATGAGAAAGAGAGATAGATCTCTGAATCTTGGATAGATTCTTTATGTTGAAGATGTCAAATGTAGTCAAAAGTCACACAGAAAAGGAAGACATGGATGGATTATGGTCTTTGTTGCTAAAAGGAATAAAAGGAACATGAAAATTAATAAGATCACAGATCTACTTCAGTATTGGAATGTTTAAGTTTATTTCTCAATAACATTATATGACTATGAATCATTGAATATTATATTCTTTAAAGAGTCAAAAAAAGTTTCCAGAGAGCTAGAAAGATATGTCTTATGGACATAAATATACTGCAAATTATTACCTATGAAGAACAAGACATAAGAATCACCAGACAGATAAAGGACCACACAATGAGGTGAGGCAGTTATATTTCCATGGGTGAATAATAGAAGGATAACGCAGATGCTACATTAGTATGCATGCATTACAAAAAAGATAACAGTCTCAGTATGTATTTGATGGAGAGAAAAAGATGAATAGGATAAAACCTATATGTGTATTCATGTTTGTGTAATGCATATGTGTGTGCATATATTTGTGTATGTTGTGCATGTATGTATAATACATGGGCCTATATACGTGCATGTGTGTGCATTTATGCTTGTGTAAATGTGTATATGTTTGTATATTATTGGTGTGTTGAAGGGGCATATGGATATTCAGGGGAGACTAGTACCTTCGGTGTGGGGGCTATTGATACTTTTCAGGTCTGTTTGGTGTCTATCCATCACCCAACTCTCACCCATGTCTCCAGAAAGCTATAGCATACATAGCAGTCACACTTTAGTAAACTCTTTTGGTAGACAGCTTATACTAGGTTGAGGGTAACCAAGAGTCCTCAGACCCATCAATGAGTTGGGGGGGGCAGGTATCCACCCAAAGATGCAAAGAATTCCCCAGCAGAAGAGGCAAATGTGAACAATTTGTCCCAATGGACCATGAGACCATGAAGGCAGAGGAAGCAGGCATTGTGGAGTGCCTCAGCTTGATTAGACATTGAAGACTCCAAGGTCATTGACTACATCCCAAATCATCACCAGCTATTAACTGGTATTTGCTGTTTGACAACTCCAGGAGAAATGACAGGAACACCAAAATGCCAGAGGCTGTACACAATGTTTGTTGATCTGACTGAGGTCCTTAAAACTCTCAATTGTGAGGGCTTATAGATTATTGTGGCAAAATATATTTTCCTTGAGAAGTATGCCCTCTATGAAGGCATGATTACCCAGGTTCCAAATAAAGGACGATACTTGTACTTTTTGAGTCAGCAATGGATTGAAACAAGGTTGTGAGTGTATTTGCTCCCATGCCTTTTAGCATGATAATTTCTATGCTGTAATCAAATGCTTTCAACAAGAACAAAAATGGAATCAAGGTCAGCTACTACACTGACAATAAATTATTCAGTTTGGAAGACTAAAGTGAAGGAAGAATTGGAGTGCAATTTTTTTTTTTGCAGATGATTGTACTCTTAACCCAGTTTCTGAAGGTGAGATACAAAAAAGTATGAATACTCTATCACTTGTGCTAATCTTGGCCTGAAAAGCAATATCAAGAAATTACAGGTTCCCTACCAGGCAGCACCACACTATCCATATGTGGAACCATTGGTTACAGTAAATGGAAAAATTTTGAAAGCTATGCATTAGTTCACTTACCTTGCAGCATTCTTTTCAGGAATATATACACACACATAATGAAGTTGACACACACATTACTAGGCCTATGTCAGTGTTTGGGAGGAAAGCATGTCTGCCTAGCAGTCTACAAAGCTGTTTTATTGACCTCATCAGTTGCTTTTGGAGCTCTCAATCCACAGCTGATAAAGGGAATCAAAAAACTGATCAAAAGATTACAAATGTTTCTTTGCTTACATGGATGCAGGGTTTTTTTTTTTTGTTTTCATCATTCTCAAGCAAATCCTCCAAGAAAAAATATGAATTGGACTCAGACTGTGGAAGAGCTCAAAAAAAAATTTGAAAATCAAGTAAGGGAGGTAAAGGACAAATTTGGAGGAGAAATTAGAGTGATGTGAGAATATCCTGAAAACCAAGTCAGTGGCTTGGTGACCAGAGGACCAAAAGGATAAAAGATCCAAAAAGTCAATGAGGAGAATAAAATAGTAAAACAAAACCAAAAGAATGAAAAAATAGAAGAAAATATGAAATATTTCATTGTGGAAAAACAACTGATCTGGAGAACAGATCCAGAAGAATTTCAAAATTATTGGACTACCTGAAAGCCAGGCCCAAAACAGTCTAGACATAATTTTTCAAGAACTTATCAAGGCAAATTGCCTCTGATATTCTAGAAGCAGAAGATAAAATAGAAATTGAAAGAATCCACTGAATACTATAGAATATTATTGTTCTATAAGAAACCATAAATGGTCAGACTCTAGAGAAGCATCAAATGACTTACAGGATCTGATGACAAGCAAAGAGAACAGAACCAAGAGAACAATGTACAAAATAATAACAACATTGTGAGATGATCAACCTTAATGGAAGCAGCTCCTCTCAGCAGTTCAGAGAGCTAGGACAACCATATTAGACCAGCTATGGATTATGTTATCCCCATCCAGAGGAAGAAAAACAAAACAAAGGAAACAAAAAACAAAGAAAAAAAGAAAAACAACACTTCAGAATCAAATGAACACTTTATAAAAGTTATCTCTTATGTATCTCTTTCCCTTAATCCTAATTCCTCATAACAAAAATGACAAATATGTAGACATGTTTATCCAAAATATGCATGTACAATGCTAACCTGACTTTTTGCCACTGAGGGGAGGGGGCGTGGGAAGGGAGGATGGAAGGAAATTTTGTAACTTAAAAATGTACATGTGCATATGGATGACACTTAATCAATCAATTAATTGATTAATTTAAAAAATTTTTGAAAATAAAAAAAGAAATAAGCCACTGATCACTTCCTGAAAGAGATCCCAAAATGAAAACTGCCAGGAATATTATAATTTCTGAGATACTACTTTATATTAATTGTATTGACTAATAGAACAGACAGAGAAAATGATAAATGTTGGAGGGGATGTAGGGAAAATGAGACATTAATGCACTGGAGGAGTTGTGAAAGGATTCAACAATTCTGTAGAGCAATATAGAACTATGACTTTCCTTTTCTCAGTAATTCTGCAATCCAAGATAACACTGAAGGACTTATGATAAAGAATATTATCCATCCCAGAGATAGAACTGATGGTGTCTGAATACAGACTGAAACATAGCATTTTTTTAAAAAATTACTTTTATTGAGGTATCTCTTTGGGGGGGGCAGGGTTATGTTTCCTTTTACATGTTTTTTGTGGTAATGCTTTTCATAACTATACTTTTTTGGGGTTTTTTGGAAGGCAATGAATGGGGTTAAGTGACTTGCCCAAGGACACACAGGTAATTAATTACTAAGTGTCTGAATCCAAATTTGAACTCAGGTCCTCCTGACTCCAGTGCCAGTGCTCTATCCACTGCACCACCTAGCTGTTCCTATAACTACGCATTTTAACCTACATCAAATAACTTGCTTTTTCAATGAGAGGGAGTGAGGTGAGAGAAAGGGAGAGAATTAGGAACTTAAATTTTTAAAAATGAATGTTGAAACTTTTTTTGGAGGTAACTAGGGAAAACTTCAAAAAAATGAAAAAAAACAGATTAAGTCAAATGTTAAAAAGGAACAAAAAGTCAATGTTGGACTATTAGGCAGTTTAGCTTGAGAAAGGAATTCAGTGACTGGTATTTTCTCCTGCCAGGTGATCTTCAGAATCTTCCTAAGACAATTTAAATGGAAGAGATTCACTGTCCAGGTTTCACAGGTATGTAGTAATGAGGTCAGCACAATGACTCTTCAGCTTGGTAGTTAGTCTAATACCTCCTCTCTCCCACCCTTTCTTTTAGAGCCTCCCAAATACTGAGCTAGCTCTGACAATGCATGTGTCAACCTCATTGTCATTTGTGTACTTCCTTGGAAAGGACACTGCTAAAATAAGTGAACTTGTCCACAATACTCAAAACTTCTCCATTTGCTGTAATTGATGGTTTCATATATAGATGGTCTGGTGCTGACTGATATTAGACCAACTTAGCCCAAGCAGCAGAGAATCGATTCATACTTTGTTGCAGCTTCAGAGGCTGCATTAAGCACATACTCCTGCAAACAGAAGATCATTTAACAACATTGTCTCCACTGTGGTCTTGGCTTGAAGCCTTTTCAAATTGAAGAATTTGCCATCAGTGTGGTAGCTGACCTTGAGGCCATGTTCATTTGATGCATTTGATTACATGACTGAAAACATCAGGCTAAAAAGTATGGGAGCAAGGACACATTCTTGTTTCCCTCCATTGATGACTGGGAAATTTCGAGAGCACCACCACCCACTATCCAGAATCCAGGCAAGCATGCCATCATGAAACTGATATACAACACTGATGAACTTCTCCAGGAAACCAAATTTTGGCATAATTTCCCTAAAACTTTCAAGCCTGACAGTATCAAAAGCCTTGGTCAAATTTACAAACGTAAAAGACCTGTTTTGTTTCTGGCATTTTTCCTGGAACAAACATGATATTGCTTACTCCTCAATGCTTTCTGAAACCACACTGCTCTCAGAGAAGTGACCATCTTCCAGTAGAAGGATCAGTCTATCAAGAAGGATTCTGGCAAGAAACTTACCAGTAAAGACTAAAACAGAAATACTCCTGTGATTGGCATACTACAATCTGTTCCCTTTACCTTTATAGAGATGGACAATGTATACATTCTTGAATTCTTGGATGATAACCTCTTCATGCTATATGAAGTCTGTTTGGGGATGAGTAATTGACATCCCATCTTATAGATCTTAGTTGGAATAGAATTAGTACCCGGGTTTTGCCAGTCCAGTGGTATTCAAAACCGCTTCTTTAGTTGGAACTTCAACAAGAGATTGATTGACTTCAATTTGAGTTAAAGGGCCAATGGTTTCTGTATTGACTGATGATGGTCTGCTATGAACATTAAGGAAGTGTTCATCCCATCTTTCTAGAATCATACCCCTATCATTTATCAGTGTGGATCCATCAGCACTAAATAGTTGAGATGCGCCATTGGTCTTTGGACCATAAATAGCCTTCAAGGCATCACAAAAGCATTTTAGTTTGTCACTGTCTACATAAAACTGAATTTCATCTGCCTTCCTACTGAAACAAGAGTGCTGAATATCTCCAAGTTTCACTTATACTTTACTTTTGATGGAAATAAATGTTACCTTCTTAGAAATGGATGAACCATCCTGCTAGTAAATCCCATGAAGTTTTCATTTCTCATTTAGCAGCTTCTGTATTTCCCCCATCATTTTCATCAAACTAGTTATCAAATTAGTGACTGTTCTTGCCCAGATAAGAAAATGCAGTGCTGTACACCAGATCTCTGAAAGCTGCCCACTTTTCTGCTCCACTATTGCCAACTGCATGTTGAGTCAGCATACCCTCCAAGTTAGCAACAAACAGCAATCAGAGAAACATTCTAATCTCTTATTAATTCTTCTAGTAGTCATTTTGCCTTGGGGCCACTGCTTTAATTGAATGTGAATATTTAGCTTAGAGAAAATGAGTCTGCTATCAGTCCAGCACTCTGTACCATGTGTTGCTTTTGACACTCTCACATATCTTGTCTTTCTCTTCTTCTTTCAAACATATAGTCTACTAGATCCCAATATTTTCTGTGAGGGTGCATCAAGAAAGTTTTATTGTGTTTAGGTAAAAGGAAGACAGTGTTTGTGATGAGAAGGTCATGAGATGCACAAGTCTTCAGTAGTAGGTGACTATTACACTTGCTATTTCCAACTCCATTCCTTGCTGCCATGTCTGGTAATCTGAACCTACTACAGCATTAAAGTCATCCAGAATTGTGACCTTATCCTGTTTTGCTACATTAATAATAAGAGTCTCCAGATCTTCATAAAAATTTTCTTTAACTTCATCAGTTTTCATCATGGTAGGACCATTGGCACTGATGATGGTGGCATGATGCTTTCCTGGAAGTGGAAATCTCATTGCCATGAGCCTGTCATTCACTCCTTTTGTTTGTCAATCAAGAATGTTAACTAGTTTAGTTTTGATTGCAAAACTGACTCCAGGTTCACAGCACTCCCTTTGCTGCAGCCAACTCCAAAAAAAATGTGTATCCAGCTCAAACTTCAGTAACCTGATCTTCATTTGCCTGTCTTATTTCACTCAAGGATGCTATTTGGAAACCTTTCCTTATGAGTTCTCTTGCAACAAGAACTATTCATCTTTCAGATCTTTTGGATCTTGTGTCAATTATGAGTGTGTGCACATTACTTGAAGAAGTTTTTATAGATTTTTCTGTGCTTAGATTTCACTGTGAGATCCCTGCCTGCCACAGTAATCAAGCCAGGGTTGAATAATCAGGCACTTTTTAGGGCACTTTTTCCTAACCCCTTCCTTACATCAGGAGATGAGCAGTGCAATCTTTAAAAGTCACCCAGTGCACTGCTGAATCTCACTGCTGCTTTCAGTGGGGAAATGACCCTATGGCTTAGATCTCCTGTGTTCAAAGTTGTGACTACAGGTTACATTGTATCCCCACCTGCTGCTTCATCATTTGCCTGTCATCACAGAACTTTGAGAAATGGTAAAGTATGGGTGATATCTTTGGATGTGTTCATAAATTGGATTAAGTGAGGTAGAGCTGCATGAAGTCATCTGCTTCACTCTCTCTTACAAAGTCATCATGATCCAACCTGGTAAGATATAGTTGATGGTGATGGTGATGGCTCTAGATATAGGGGGATGACCTTGGCATCTTCAATGTCTAACCAAGCTCTAAGCACTCCATAGCACCTGCTTCAGCTGGCATCATGGCCATTGGAACGAAGTGTTCTCTCCATTTCACCAGTGGAAGACTTCACATGCTTGGGGTAGTTACTCCCTACAACTCACCCAATGAGTTTTGAGACTCCCTGTGATACTCTCAACCTGGGATAGCCCACCTGCCAAAACAGTTTACAAGCTGTGGCCACCTGTGCATGCTTCTTTGGAAGCAGCTTCTTGGAACCATAAGTGAGAGTTAGGTGGTTCAGGAGGACATCAAAGGTGGAAAACCCTGAAAAGGACTCTGCAGTCCTTCCTTAAATACACCCTACATTCACTCAGAATCTAGGCAAGTTACTTAACCATGTTTGCTTCATAGTCTCATCTGTAAAAATAAGTTGAAGAAAGAAATGCAAACCATTTGAATATGTTTGCTTAAAAAATGGGGTCTCAGAGAGTTGGACATAAGTGAAACAATTTAACAAGCAAATGTTGCTCAGGAAAAACTGTGACACCAGAATGACAATTTTATCCTTTGCTTTAGATTTTATGAAATGAATGTGCCTTTTGGAGGTTTAATGAAATAATCATATTAGCTATTTGTTAAACTTCCCATGAAGGCTGAAAATTGCATTATCTGTGGACAAAATTTCAAATGACTGATGGATAATAGCTGCAAAGATTAATCTTATTTTTTTACCCTTCCTTCCTGAAATTAATAAAATTATATATATATATATATATATATATATATATATATATATATATATATATACATATATATACTTTTGAGGTACTTACTCCAGATTCTACTATTACTAATTTGGATATCCCATTACAACACTGCCTAATATATATTCTGAGGATCTTTATTTTGCAAACCCACTTATGTTGATCAGTAAGATTTTTACTTGAGGTGCCATAAATCTTCCCCTTAGAATTTTAGGAGTAACTCTATATGGTAGTAGGGGTTTTTCTCTAATGTTGTTACCTTATAATCCCCTCTGTAAGTTCTTCACACTATTAATCCCTAATTATAATTAGTATCTCCTTTATGTCATTGAGAGCCTATAGTTATTAGTACCTGAGTTTCACTTTCATTGGTTTTTATAAGGAAAGAGTTATTGAAAATTCATAGAAGATAAATACAAACCACTAATATGTAGAGGTGACACACTTATCTGAATAGCACCTCACATCCCTGGTGACAGTCGATTAAACCTTAAATCAGTTCTCACAAAGCATTCATCTTCACCAAGTTCATGCCTGAATTCAGTCTAACAAATGAATTAACACACACACACACACACACAAACACACAAAATTGTTTTGCAGACCTGATGGCATGTTGACTGTGAGATAAATTCCCCTGCAGATTTGGATTTTCTGATGGTGCTAGAAAACTCATTAGAACTAGAATTCTGGTGATCTCTCTTCAAGTCTTTGAAGTTCATAAAAGCCTTATGTAGTCTTAGATAGAGAGAATAGCATGCTGATACTAATTTTCCACATCCATTCAGAAACTTACAACAATCCTTCATTCCTCACTCAAACACAAACATGGGACAGAAAAAGAGCAACAAAAAGAGACAGATAATTAGTTAGTGCCCTTTGAATATCCAACAAGTTTCAGTTCATTAATCAATTAAAGCCCTTTTCTTCATCCCAAGGTAAATCATCAGAAAACAATATGCATTATTTGAAGTTGAAATCACTGTCTTTTTTATAAGAAAAAATATTTTATTTTTCCCAAATAGATGTAAAAAAATTTAACCTTTTTTTATAAAAACAATTCTTGCATTCCAAGTTCCCTGAATAGTTTAGAAGGCAAGCAATTTGATCTAGGCTTTATATATATGTATATGTATATATATATATGTGTGTGTGTGTGTGTGTGTGTGTGTGTGTGTGTGTGTGTCTCTATATATGTAGTCCTGAAAACCATATCTCCATATTAATCATTTCCATATTAGTTTATTTCCTCAATCTTTTATTTCTTAATATATTTAGAAGACTTTTATACCCTTCTAAATATATATATATATATTTATTTATATATGAATATATATATTTAATAAAATAGAGGACTTTCAAACATTCCTGATGAAAAAAAGCACATAGAACTAAAGAGAAAATTTGATTCCCAAGTATAAGATTCAAGAAAACCATAGAAAACAAACAAGAAAGGGGAATTAAAAGGGACTTAATAAGGTTAAACTGTTCACATTCCTTTATAGGAGCATAACACTTGCAACTTTTAAGAACTTTCTCATTTTTAAGTCAGATAGAGAGGTATATATAGACAGAGGGCATAAATCTGAGTTGAATATGATAGGATCTATCTAAAAATAAAATTAAGAGGTAAAAAAAGTAGAGAAAGGAAAGGAAGAAGAAGAATCAGGTAAATTATCTTATTTAAAGAGGTAAGAAATTGCTTTAATGATGGAGGGGAATATGGAAGAGGTGTTGAAATGCTTGAACCTTACTCTCATTAGAATTGACTCAAAGAGGGAGTAACGAACACATCCAAATGAATCTAGAATTCCATCTTATCCTACAAGAAAGCAGGAAGGAAAAGGGATGAAAGAAGAGGAGAGTGCTCATAGAAGGGAGAGTAATGGGGGTGGGGGATAGTCTGAATCATAAGATCTTTGAGGAGAGACAGAGTGTAAAGAGTGAGTGGATGAAATAAAAAAGGGGAGAAATTGAATGAAGGTAAATACAGTTAGTAAAACTGTGGGAAAATGCTTAAAGCATGTTTGTCTGATAAAGGCCTTATTCTTCAAATATGTAGAGAAATGAGTCAAATTCATAAAAATAAAACCCATTCCCCAAATGACAAATGATGAAAAGATATGAACAGTTAGTTTTCAGATGAAGTAACAAAAACTATCTATAGTCATATGAAAACTGCTCTAAATTATTTTTGATTGAAGAAATTCAATTTAAAATAATTCTGAGGTGCTCACACCAATTAGACTGGATAATAAGATAGTAAAGGAAAATGCCAAATGTTAGAGTTGATATGAGAAAATTGAGACACTATAGCACTGTTGATGGACATGTGAACTAATTCATCCATTCTTTAGAGCTATTTGGAACTATGCTCAAAGGTCTATAAAAATCATACATACTCTTTGATTTATCAATAGCACTACTAGGTCTGTATCCCAAAAGAGATAAAAAAGGAAAAAGACCTATATGTACAAAAATATTTATAGAAGTTCTTTTCTCGTGGCAAAGAATTGGAATTTGAGGGGATGTCCATCAAGGGAGAATGGCTAAACAAGTTGTGGTATATATAATTGTGATGCAATACCATTGTACTATAAGAAATGATGAGCAGGATATTTTGGAAAGCCTTACATAAACTGATACAAAGTAAAATGAGTAGAACCTGGAAAAGTTTGTACACAGTAACAAAAATGTTGTGAGATGATGAACCATGAAAAATTTAGCTATTTTCAGCATACAATGATCCAAAACAACTCTGAAGAACATATAATGACCAAAAAGAAAAATGCTCTCCATCCCCAGAGAAAGGATTGATGGATTCTTAATATAGATATAAAGCATATTTTTTTCCTTTCTTGATTTTTCTTATTTTTTGTCTATTTTTTTTTTACAGCATGACTAATACATAGATTTTTTGCTTGACTACACATGTATAACCTATTAAACCATTGTTTTCTCAAGGAGTTGGGTAGGGAGAGAGAGAGAATTTGAAACCAAAATTTTAAAAACAAATGTTGAAATTTTTTCATATAATTGGGTAAAATAAAATACTAAATAAATGATTTTATTTTTTAAAACTCTCAAAAATAAGCTGTTAAAAATCTTTGTTTTATAATTCAATGTTTACAGTAAATTGAACTTTTCCTCAACCACAAAGGATTTAAAGATAGCTTTAAAGGCAATGTTAAGCAAAGTTCAATATGGGCCAAGAAGTTAGGAAATTTCCTAAATAGAGGTTTGGAATATTTGTGACTGAATTCAGAATCAAATAAAAGAAACTCCTTAAAGCCAAAGAAGAGGAAACCAAAAGGCCCTAAGCCAAGCCGGGGGGGGGGGGGGGGGGGGGGGGGGCTTAAACCCCCCCCCCCCCCCCCCCCCCGTCTCCTCAAGGTTTAAAATGATATAATTTTTATGGGGCTGTTAAACAGCAATAATTTTCAAATGATCCTTTTTTTTTATATCATTATCCATTGAATCTTTCTTGAATGATTGGATGGATAGATAAATGAATGAATGAATGGGAAAAATGCATATATTAAGTACCCACTATGGGTTAATACCTACACACTGGAAATTTATTAGAAATTTCCCTACTTTTCAAGGAACTCAAATACTAAGAGGGAGTGGTGTTACATATAGGAAAGAACTGAAATGTACATGTTATCCTTTGAGTAAGAGATAGTATGTTATGATAGGGAAAAAGAGAAAGCCTTTAAATAAGAAAGATCTACATTTAAATCCAGCCTTTGTGATGTGGTTATCTGACTGGGTATTTAGCACAGCCCACTCTCACTCAAATCCAATTCCTGTGCTTGTCATGGCATCACCTCCTTGATGTCATAGTCTTCTTAGAGAATGAAGGACAAACATTACTAATTATAGCTAGAGAATGGGAGGATCATACTTTCCCTGAAAACGTTCAACTAGATGAATACCAGGTTTATTTACCTGCACTTAACTACCTTGAAAAGGGAGAATCTATTTTCCTAATCCTTGCTCTAACTTGAGTCAAGTTTAATTGATTAACCAACAATAGGTTCCAAGTCAAGCCCGGCTTGGTGACTATTTGGATTATAATTGGCTCAGAGTGAATGCAAATAGCAAATGTTTTTGTCCAGAAACTCTGAATGTCTTTTTCCTCCCAGACGTTTTTTTTTTTCGGGACTAGGTAGAAGAGGCCATTCTTTGCTTCATTTCTTTCTTATCTAGCCTAGATGCTTTTATGATGCTCTGAAGGCTATTTATGGGCCAAAGACATATGATGCATCTCAACTACTCAGTGCTAATGGATCCACATTGATTAACACTAGAGTCATCATCCTAGAGAGATGGACTGAACACTTCCATAATGTTCTTAACAGACCGATATCAATCAATGCAGAAGCCATTGACAATTTACTTCAAAATGAAATCATTTGGTCCTTAGCTGAAGTTCCAATTGAAGAGAAGGTTTTGAATAACATTAGGCTCCATTCAAGTGGCAAAGCACCTGGTGCTGATCCTGTTCCAGTTGAGATCGACAAGGCTGGGGGGGGGGGGTCCATTCTCCTTTGCTCATCCCAAAACTGACTGAAATTTTCCAGATTATATGGCATAAAGAGGGTATCCCCCAAGAGTTCAAGCATGCCTCCATCATCTATCTCTATAAAGGTAAAAGGAATAGATTGTTCTGTGATAATCACAGGGGCATTTCTCTTTCAGTCATTACAGGTAATATTCTTGCCAGAGTCCTTCTTCATAGTCTAATCCTTCACCTGGAAGTTGGCCATCTCCCTGAGAGCCAGTGTGACTTCAGAAAGGGTTGAAGAACAGTTAATTTGGTGCTTGCTACCCAACAACTCTAGGAAATTGCCAGGAACCAAACAAATGTCTATATACAATATTTGTAGATCTGATCAATGCCTTTGATACCATCAGTCACAAGGATTTATGGAATATGTCAAAATTTGGTTGCCTGGAAAAGTTCATCAGTATTGTACATCAATTCCAAGATGGCATGCATGCCTGGGTTCTGGATAGTGAAAAATGCGCTAGTGATTTCCCATTCACCAGTAGAGTAAAACAAGTATATGCCCCTTCTCCCATCTTTTTTAGCATGGTGTTTTCAGCCATGATAGCAAACATCTTCACTGAGGATGAACATGGTGGCCTCAAGGTCAGTTACTGTACTAATGGTAAATTCTTAGAAAAGGATAAAAGCCAAGACCAAAATAGAGGGAGTGTTGGTGCATAATCTATTTGAAGATTATTGTCCACTCAATGCAGTTTCTGAAGCTGAGATGCAACAAAGTGTGCATTAATTCTCTTCTGCTTATGCTAAATTTGGCCTAACAATTAACACCAGGTAAATCCAGGTGCTCCATCAGTCAGCACTACATCATCCATATGTAGAAACATTGCTTATAGCAAATGGAGAAGTTTTGAGTAATGGGGACAAGTTTACTTATCTTGGCAGTGTCCTTTCCAAGGAGGTACACATTGACAACGAGGTTGACACCTGTATTGTGAGAGCTGGCTCAGTATTTGGAAGGCTCCAAAAGAAAGTATGGGAGAAGAGAGGTAGTAGACTAACTATCAAGCTGAAGGTCTACAGAGCTGTTATACTGATCTCATAGCTATATGCCTGGACAACCTACCCAGCACCATGTCAGGTAACTGAATCTCTTCCATTTAAATTGTCTTAGGAAGATTCTGAAGATCACCTGGCAGGAGAAGATACCAGACACTCTGGTCTTTTCTCTAGCTAAACTGCCTAGCATTCCAACCTTACTAGAGTGAGTACAACTACGATGGGCTAGTCATGTTAGAATGCCAGATGTACACTTGCCAAAAAAAACCTATTTCATGGAAAATTCACACAGGACAAACACTCACAATGGGGTCAGAAGAAGGAATATTGAGATACCCTGAAGGTATCATTGAAGAACTTTAGAACTGACTGTATGTCATGGAAGATACTGGCACAGGATCGTGCAGCATGGCATGCCCTCATCAGTGAGGTGCTGCATTCTGTGAGGAAAGCAGAATTGGAGTAACTTGAAGGAAATGTGACACCATAAGTTTACAGTGTCCACTCCAGGTGTTCACATGGACTATTTGTACTTGATCTGTGATAGAGCATTCCGAGCTCCTATTGGTCTAATCAGCCACAATAGGACACACTGAAATTTGTCTCACATGGTGATGTCATTTTGGCCTTCTTCAATAAAGAAGGACAAGAACCAAGCAACCAACCTAGCCTAGATCATTGTGTGGGTATTACCTCAATCAAACTGGAACATGTTAAAGACCTTAGCTTAAAAAGTCTAAGGTCCCCTCACTGCATTCAGGGCTCTACCCAGTCATTCTGATCCATCTCTGATCTCTAGACCAAGGTGGCTCCAGAGGAGAAAATGAAGCTAATGACTTTTCACAGACTTCTCTCACTTAAATTTAATTCACATGCCTGATGTCAAGATCATCTTTGACAATGAAGAAAAAACAACAATTTATATAAGTAGTAGGAGCTGCCACATTGCCACATTGCTGACCAATTGCTCTGGATACATCTTCCTTCCTTCTTTCCTATCTTCCTATCTTTCTCTCTCTCTCTCTCTCTCTCTCTCTCTCTCTCTCTCTCTCTCTCTCTCTCTCTCTCTCTCTTTCTCTCTTTCTCTCTCTTTCTTCCTTTCTGCATCACACTCCTACTTGTGGGTACTATGCCCAAAGGAAAGTGAATTTTTATCTCTGAAACCTGACAAGATATATAGAGCTTACAGAACCCAGATTACTGCCATCCATTGGACAACAACAGGTTCCAAAAGTTACTGCACTTGGACATTGCTTAGATTTGCATAGGAAAAAGCTGATGATTATATCAACATACTTAGATAACTGAGGTTATTTCCTTTTTCAATGGACATTCCAAGAGATAAACTCATTATAATGCAGATGAATGCTTTTTAAAGAATTAAGTTAAACTGGAGGCTATAGCTGAACTATCAGTTTGCTAAGAATACTAGTCCCCCCCAACAACAACAACTAGAATTGCTTAAAGACTGCAATATTAATGTAATCTGGGACAATGAGAGTATTTTTCCAATTTGCCCACATCCAGAAAATATAATTTTGAACTGGAAATTCAACTGTAGAGATTACATACAATAGAAATGAAATGCAACCCCCCCCAAAAAAAAACAGAATCATAAAACCACAGACCTACAAAGACTCCTTCAAGAGCTCACTCAAGGGTAAGAATTTTCAAAACAATTTTTCAGCAAGCTTCTCTACAGAAGTAACATGAAACCTGACAGTTTTCTCAAAACATTTATCAAGAGGATTATAGGAATTTCAAGGCTTTAAAGACAATTGAAACCATAATGCAATATTAGGTCAAGAAAGCTAATCTGGAGAAGTTAATAAATTACACAATGAGCAATAAGTAAAGACCCATGCATTTCTGAAATTTTTATTATTTGTCTATTACAGCATATATTTTCTATATGAACAATAAAAACACTGAAAGGATATTACATATTTTAAAAACATGTTACATGAAATTATATTCTCAGAAGCAATTTCATTTGCTTTGAAATATCATTGCTGGATCAAAAACTCAAAAGCCTGAGCATTAGATTATATAAGCAACACCAGATGGCAATCATATCCTTCTGTAATAAAATTTGCAAATGAAAACTGAAGGGGAAAATCATAATCTCAGTAGAGAATTTGCAGAAATAATTATTGTCCTCACTAAAGAGAAGAAAAAATACTAAGACTTGTAACTAGAATGTATTGTAATGATATTAAGGAGAAAGATATTTATCCTGAAAATTAAATATTAAAACTTAAATTTGTTTCCTTTCCCTTTTATCTGCTTTGAGAGAAAAAGCATTAGCCTGATAATGTTTAGGATGTAGAAACAAAAAGAACTATAGCTATCATCTACTTCAACCTCTTCAATTTTTTTTTTTTTTTTAGTTTTTGCAAGGCAACAGGGTTAAGTGGCTTGCCCAAGACCACACAGCTAGGTAATTATTAAGTGTCTGAGGCTGGATTTGAACTCAGGTACTCCTGACTCCAGGGCCAGTGCTCTATCCACTGTGCCACCTAGCCACCCCTCCAACCTCTTCATTTTAAATATAAAAAATAGAAGATGCTGAAAGGTTAAGGGACTTAAGGTCACACAAGCGCTATAGTGAAGAGGCAGCAGAAAATGGTTATGATGACTTTGAATTTAAAAAAGGTTATGATAGTGAGAGTGCTGGTGAAGTAAGTGATGGCAATGATGATAAGGGCAATGGTGAAAGAAGTGGTGAGAGTAATGATGATATGATTAGAGTAAGG
Organism: Macrotis lagotis; assembly: GCF_037893015.1. Lineage (NCBI taxonomy): Eukaryota > Metazoa > Chordata > Mammalia > Peramelemorphia > Peramelidae > Macrotis > Macrotis lagotis. Next base: position 567,610,379 of record NC_133666.1, on the reverse strand, counting down.
GTGATGATCTTGATATCTGAATTTATATAATTCAGATTTTTAGCATTTTAAGGTCACTAAGAACTTTGCATGAATTATCTAATTTTGATACAAAAACATTGTAAGGTAAGTGCTATTAATATGTACATATGACAGAAAAGTAAACTGGAAAGATTTAATGGCTTGCCATTAAATAATAATTTAATAATAATTGTGTAAGTTTTGATTCAAATTCAATTACTCCTAAATATCATTCCTGTACATTATCCATATAGCATAGTGCTTCTCATAGTGGCATAGTATCACAAGTGCTGGAGTTAAAATCAGGACACCTGAATTCAAATGCCATCTCTGGTACTTAATCTGGTAAGATCAGCAAGAAGTCATTTTCCTTCTCTGAATTTCAGTTTCTCATCTACAAAATGTCAATATTAATAGCACTAATACCTTCTTAACAATCCTGTTATATAAATCAAATGAACCTATATATAGGTAAAACTATTTATAAATTTTATTCCTATATAAATGCCAGTTATTATTATTGAAGCACAAATTTTAAGAAAACAAATCAATGATTATTTAATTCCCACCAAATGCATAATACTGAAGGCTCCCTCCAGCAACTAATCAGTATGCCCCTGATTTGCAATTATATATTGATCTTCATCCTCATTACCTATCTTAAAATAGTTCAATATGCTAAATTAATCTTTCCCATCAAAACAATTCTCCTTTCAACTTTAAACATAAAAAATTTACTATGGCATAATTATTCGAAGACTTATATTTTCTTCATTTTTTTGGTTATTAAGTCATGGTTTTCTGGGTAAGTATAGAGCAGATTATACAATTTTATATATTAAAAATAGAGAAATTATATATACATGGATATATATATATATACACACACATGCATGCGTGTATGTGTGTGTATATGTAATATTTCTCTGTCTTCCAAATTCTAACCCACTAACCTGGTAGCTCTGACAACTCAGGTAAGAATCAAATTTTATGCATTTGAAATAAGAATAACAACACTGATATATAACTTCACAAAGATCATACTATTTCCAAATGAAAAAGAATTACAGTCATTATAGAATGTTTAAGAATTCTACTTAATATGCTTTTGTCTTTTGTCCAGCATATTTTTTTGTAAAAAATACTCTTACAATTCTATCACAGAACTGCAAAAGTGAAGAATCTCAGAATTATAAGACAACTTAAAGGTTATCTAACACAATGCATAGCTGAACAAGAATCCCACTTACAACTGATCTCAAACATGGTCATCCAGCTTTTATTTAAAGTCCCATAGTGAGGACAAATCCCTTATCCTACCATGATGTTAAAGTTCCAAACATTTTGCTTGACATGATCAAAGAAGTAATAAATTGAAAAGCTGAATTGAACTCAGAGATTCAGGGGATGAACAGGATGAAATATTGACCTTGAAGTTAGGAAGACCTAAGTTCAAATTTGGTCTGAGATATTTACTAAGTATGTACCCCATGACAAGACATTTAACCTGACTGTCTCAGTTTCTTCTTCTTCTTCTGTAAAAGTGATGATGATGATGATGAGAATTATAGCATTTACTTCCCAAGATTCTTGTGAGGATCAAATGATACAATATTTGTAATGGCTTAGTGCTGTACCTTACACAGAGAAGATACACAATAAATCCTTTTTTCCTCTTTTCTTTATTGTTTCCTCCTTTCTGTCCTTCATTTTGATTCTTTTTTTTGGCAAAGCAATGAGGTTAAATGACTTGCCCAAAGTCACACAACTAGGTAATTATTAAGTGGCTGAGACTGGATTTGAACTCAGGTCCTGACTCCAGGACCAGTGCTCTATTTACTCTGTCACCTAACTGCCCCTCAAGTCTATATTCTTTTTACTATGTCATTTTCTCTTTTTTCTTTCCATGAATGATGCAGTGAAATACAGAAAATAAAATAACTAAAATTAATATGGTTTTAGCACTATTTCATATAGCATACTACTTTTTCTATGGCTACTATCAATCCCACCATTCCAAAAGGAATATGGATTTTATACAGTATGGATGCCTGGACCCAGAATTATATTTTCTCAACCTGCTTAATAAATGCAAGAAACATTCATATATTTGTCTTTAGGTATGTGAAAATCCAGGTATCATGTTGAAAAGTTGACCTTGGAGTCAAGAAGTTCAAGTGGTTTTTGAAATATTTCCAATTTTTCCAATGTAATTTACCTACAAATGTGAATCACTTATTGGTCTTTATTTCTCTTTTAGACCTCCTATTTCATATGTCCCATTTCTTTTTGAAAAAAAATGGTGATAAAATAACATTAGCTTGTGACTGAGATACAAAGAATATGAATTTATATTTCAACATGGACCTGCAAGTCCAAGAAAAAGAAAGACCAAAAAAGAAAGCTCTCAGAAAATCTGTGATTAAGCAAAACAATAAAAGTTAATAATACTAGGGAACAGCAATTTGATTTCAAAGGATCAGTTACTTAATCAATTAGCCAGTCAACAAAAATTTATTAAATGTCTACTTGGTGCCAAGTGCTATGGATGCTAACATTTAAAAAATGAAATGGTTAGTAAATTTGCAGCAAGGTGAAATAACTTTTTTTGGTGAAACTCAGTATTTCTCCCTGTAAGGGCAGTCCAGATTCATTTATTTACTCTCAGCAAACTATGGACCCAGGAAATTCATCAAGATAGTAGCATTGTCAATGTCACTATTCTTAAAGCCAAAAATTACTTTATAGTGAAATAAATGAACTTTTGATAGATGAGATAGGAACCTATTATCCATAGAGACTAAAACAATAGCATAATAAGAAGTGAATATTCCTTTAAAAAACCTAGGCATTGTTCTATCAAGTGATGATAGTAAACAATCTATATAGCTAAACATATTTTCTTGATTAAATCTGACAATAATTAATGGTTTTTCATGCATATTTATTTGAAAATGATGTGGTAAATTTGGTAGAGACCAAATAGGTAATGGATTTCATCAAAAGAACAATATTTGAGTATTCTGGTCACTGAAGATAATCACCATAATCAAACAGAATTTGAAAAAAATTGAATTATCATCTATGAGAGTTGATATTTCTTATATATACATATGCATTAGTATTTGCATATGATACTCCAAAAAGTTTTCATTGATGCAAATCTACCCATCTTGTTTCTAATAGGCAATTAAAAACTGTTCAATAATTTTCAATTAATGAACTTTTTCAATCTTAGCTAAGATAAATTTTCTGTAATTGAGGCTATCAAAGCCTTTCTAATTAGATCAGACCTTCCTGAGCTTGTACTTTGTTGGAAAAACTTTGGAGAAATTACAATCAGCTCTATATTATTATGAAAACCAAAGTAGCACTTCAGTGTAAGATGTAATAGTAATTCATTATTGTTGTTCAGTCATCTTTCAGTTGTAACATTCTCTTGGAGACCTTGTTTAGGATTTTCTTGGTAAAGATACTATAGTGGTTTCCTTCTCCAGCTCATCTTGTAGTTAAAGAAGCAGAGACAATTTTGACTATATTAAATAAAGAAGATTTTGTACTAATAAAATCAATGCTGCCAAAATTAGAAGGAAAGCAGAAAGCTGGGAAACAAACTTCACAACCAGGAGTTCTGATAAAGGTCTCATTTCTAAATATATAGAGAATTGCATCAAATTTATAAGATCACAAGTCATTCCTCGACTGATAAATGGTCAAAGGATATGAACAGACAGTTATAATCATATGAAAAAATGTTCCAAATCATGATTTTTTAAAGGTTTTTGGAAGGCTATAAAGTTAAGTGGCTTGCCCAAGGACACACAGCCCAAATCATTATTGATTAGATAAATGCAAATTAAAACAAAAATGAAGTCTCATGTCATATTTATTAGATTAGCCAAGATGAGAAAAAGGGAAGATGATCAATGTTGGAGAGGTTGTAGGAGGACTGGGACATTGATGCATTGCTGGTGGAGTTGTGAATGGGTCCAACCTTTCTGGAGAGCAATATGGAACTATGCCCAGAGAGTAACAATACTGTTCATGCCCTTTGACCCAGCAATTCCAATTGTAGTTCTATATCCAGCAAAATTATAAAAAGTGGAATAAGTCCTACATGATCCAAAATATTCATAGCAGCTTTGTTTGTAGTAGTAAGGAAGTGAAAATTGAGGGGATGCCCATCAATTGGGTAATGGCTAAACAAATTATGGTACATGAATATTATGTTCTATAAGAAAGTTATAAGAAAGAAATATTATTGTACTATAAGAAACCACAAATGGTCAGACTCTAGAGAAGAATGGAATCACCTATAGGATCTAATACTGAGCAAAGGGAGCAGAACCAAGAGAACAATGTACTTATCAACAACAATATTATGAGATGAACAACCTTGATGGAAGCAGATCCTCTCGGCAGTCCAGAGAGCTAGGACAATTATATTAGACTGGCTATGGAGTATCTTATCCCCAACCAGAGGAAGAAATACAAAAAACAAAACCAAACACATGGGAAAAAACAACCTTTCTGAATCTTATGAATATTTTGTAAAAAAAAATCTCTTATGTATCTCTCCTAATCCTAATTCCTCATGCCAAAAATTACTAATTTGTAAACATTTTTAACAAAATATGCATGTAAAATGCTAACCTGACTGTTCCCTGCTGAGGAAAGGGGAGTAGGAAGGGAGGGTGGAGTGAAATTTTGTATCTTGGAAATATGCATGCACATATTGATGAAAATAAACAAAAATTAAGAAAAAAAGAAGCAGAGAAAGACCTAAATCACTTGTCCAATGTTGCACAGCTAGTAAGTGTATTTGAACTAAGGAAAATGAGTCTTCCTGACTCTGGATCTGCATGATCTAACAACCCTTCTGTAGTAATAGTTAATATTAATATAGTACTTGGAAGTTTGCAAAACTCTTTGCATATTAGATCGTTTGATTCTCACAACAGTCTTGACACAGAGTAATTTTACAGGTTAGGAATCTCAGAGTGAAGGAGGTTAAATGACTTGTCTACTATTAGAGGTAGAATTTGAATTTAATATTTGATGGTTCCTAGCACTTTGTCTCCTAGACATTTCTATGTATATGTAATCCAGGTTTCAAGGCTGAAGCTTTTTTCATGACTCTCTTTTAATTGGTAGAGAGAACTATGACCTCATGCCTTTGTGATTACTGGAATTGCGGTGAGAGCTATGGAGAAGAGAAACCTTTATTTCTACTTTCAGAGAGGACTCTCATGATTATATATATATTCTCTTTAGGGCCAATGCTAAATAGAGGAAAGACTTTGTTTGAGATGTTTAAAGGGAAACTGATCTATGGGTCCCTAATTTCCAGTTTGTCTCTCTAGAGATTTTAGGGAATTCCCTTTGGATGAGAATAGTTGAGTAAGAACTCAGCTTGCTTTGATCTAAAGGTTTTATTCACTCTTATGTATTTTCTGATATATTCCAATATGCAGAACTTTGATTTCTTTTTCTTCGATAATCTGTGTAACTAATATTTGGTGGAAAAGATTCAAGGCAAAAGATGTAAGTTTAAGTTAATACTCCCCTTAAAATGAAAGTAACTAATGAAGCTAGCAGCTTGGACTTAGATGAAATTTCCAGTAATATTGGAGGAGATAAGGATGTGGCAGGGAGAGTGGAGGGAGAGATGCAGTGCAGATATAATTCTAGTCTGACTCAGGGGTCCATTTTCCTACTCTAATCAAGATAGAGATAACAGTTCCCTTTTGAGAGAAATAGGAAAGATTTTCTATGGTTAATACAAGCCACATTTAAACTCTTCATATTGTGTACATTCTTTCATTTCAATACACCTTTGTGAACATGTGTATGATTTTTGAGATTCTTGGTTTTAGTTTGGGTAGTGGGCAATTTGTTCCAAACCTATGATTTCACTGATGATAACTCCCCAGTAGGAAAACTGTCTTTCTCAATGCATATCAGCAAGTAAGCTTAACTAAGTAGATGAAGGCTTGTAAGTTTAAGTTACTTCACCAGGGTCACACATAATATAATAAAGAAAAAAATTGAAACCAGGTCCATACAGCTTAGAACCTATTTCTATCTATCATGTCATGCTTTGCAATTAGATGCATAGATATAATCTGTTAAGAGAATTTTAAATGTAGTCTGGACAGGACCCTTGAATAACTGGAAATGAAGATAAAGCAGATCAGAGCCAGAGTAGCAAAATCAAATACCAGTTTAATTAATAAGTTTCAGAGTGAGGAACATGATTTGCAAACTGGAAGTTTTTCTGATGAGGAGAACTTCCCCCTCTCCCATTGTAAAGGCAGACATTATATACATAAATCACAAGAAGGAAGGGAGAGGGAAAGTGGATTAAAAAGAAAACATTCATTTCTAAGACTTATGCCCACAAGTAGAGGATAATACAACAATACAACAATTCATGATAACTTCAAATTTTGATGGTTCTTAATCAATATCCCAGGATACAGAACCAGAGTTCTGTGACAGGAACAAAATCTAGAATTTTTTTTTTTATATTTGCTTCACTTAACATACAGCACAGGACAGTACAAGAATGTAGTTACTGTCAAGAAGTGATGTATCACCTGTGTTGAGAGTCTCTGACTTTCAAACTAGAATCTGCTGATGAAAAGGGACTCTAAGAAATCTAAATTATTAGCATATTCATTACATATATCACATTAATTAACATAAAAACCATAAATTTCCTTCACAAATAGTATCATGTTTGGTCAAAGGATTATCTGAAATTTATGACTATCTACAAATTTTGAGAACTATTAAAACCATACTTTTTTAATGTATGTAATTTTCAATTGCCCAAATTCTATTTTCTGAAAGTGTTGACCTGCTTCTGACTTTGGGATAGCTAATCACTGCTGGAACTAAAGATATTTGGAGGTTACTTGCTACTTCATCACCATTCTAGGAAATATACCTCTTCATAATATTGAGAAAAATGAGAATATTTCATCTTTTTTTCTAAATTTCTCCTTTGTGTCTTTCATAACTGAGTCTTGATCTATTACTGAAAGAAAATTCAGATTGAGGAGAAAGAAGATAAAATTTTTCAAACTTTGATAGATTTTTGAATTTACATTTCCTATTTGCAAGGATTTCAAGGCGTATCAAATTAAGTTACTCCCTAATACATTCCAACTCATTCTGAAATCCATTCCCATTCATTCTCAAGTAATTCTAATTTAACTATGTTGTTCCTCATTGTATCTGTTCAGTAGAAGAAATCAACTCTATGAATTAAGCATACAAAAGTTTCCTTGAAATCACATTCTACTTGTCTTTTGAGAGTCCTTCCAATTTTCTGCACTTTCCTCTTACATACTATCTCCTTTCTAAATTTTAATAACATTAAACTTTCTTGGTTGCCCTCCTTTTGTCTGACCACATCTTAGTCTTCTTTTCTGGATCATTATCTATATAATATTCATTGATTGTTGTTATATTCTATAATTTTGGCTAGACCCTCTTCTATTTTTTCCTTTACTCTATCTTATTATCTAGTTTATTAGTTAATATGGATTTAATTATAATTTATATGCACATAATAAACACAATGGGCTCAAAAGAATAAATAGAAGCTGGCCAGTTTGTAAAAGAAAGGGACTTCTTTTAATTTGAGACTAGAGTATGGGCAGGAAGTCTCTGACCTGAGGGCTGTATTGATCTGACCTTGCCAATGGAACAAGAAATTCAATAAATCTAGAAGCTTTTTAGGATTGAATTAATTCAATGTGTGACTAAATGTAACCCATGAATTATGTCTTAAATATTCAAATGTCTCTTGGTTGGAAAAAGGCCACCCCTGATTGAGAGGAATATTATTAACAAGTTTTTGAGGAAAAGATAGCCTCTAGATGCAAGTTTCTTACTTGTGAGAGAAAGATAAAGAATACGTATGAGAGAGGTAAGGAAAGAGGAAGGTTGGAAAAACTGCTATATGAAGCATGATCACCTACTAGGGGGAAAAGAAAAATATTCCCATGGCATGGAAGAACATAGAAAAAGACTGGATGAAACAATTTTCTAATCCAAGAAAACTCAGAAGATAAGCAGGAAAGGTTTGTCACACTGGAGTGAGAGAGGAGCACAGTCCAGTGCAGGTTGCATGAACATAAACAAGACACCAACAAATCAGACCTTGGAAATGATTAAGCTAGGAGTTTCAATGTCTACTTCCATGTCTTTCAGCCCACAGATGGTAAGGGGGTTGAACCACCGGTCAGATAGAGATTCCAGAGTTCTGTTTGCTAGCACTGTGGGCAAGAATATGTTGCTTTCTCCATGCTTAGATCTGGGTAACAGTCCTGGATGGCAAGGTGAGGAAGAGGACTAGCATATGCAGTGGAACCACAGTGGTCACAGTTTCAAGGAAGAAAATAATGTATATGGTCACTCCGAGAGCAGAGCACAGGCCAGGAGAGTAGTGGACACAACTCTCCTTAGATGATACAATCTTGCAAGAATTGACAGGTCCCTAGAAATACTTCTGAAAACAGCAGCACAAATCCCCTGAACCTTGGAACAATGTCCCCCTCACCCTGGAAGCAGAGCTCCATTTTAGCAAAGAGTTAAAAGTCAAAAAATAGGTTTGAGAAAAGATACAAAAAAAAAATCTCACTGAAGAAAGTTACTATGATGACAAGGAAGATCAAAATACACTTGCAGAAGAAGAGAACAAAGTCAAAGATCCCACATCCCAAGCATCCAAGAAAAATGTGAATTGATCTCAGGTCATGGAAGAACTCAAAAAGGATTTTAAAAATCTAGTAGGAGGGGCGGCTAGGTGGCGCAGTGGATAAAGCACCAGCCCTGGAGTCAGGAGTACCTGGGTTCAAATCCAGTCTCAGACACTTAATAATTACCTAGCTGTGTGGCCTTGGGCAAGCCACTTAACTCCATTTGCCTTGCAAAAAAAAAAAACCCTAAAAAAATCTAGTAGGAGAGGTAAAGGAAAAATGGGAAAAAATGAGAGTAATTCAAGAAAATCATGAAAAAATAATTTGGTAAAGGAGGCACGAAAAAACTGAAGAAAATAACACCTTAAAAAACAGAATAGAGGGGCTGAGCCAAGATGGCAACAAGAGCTGATCATGTCTTAGGCACTCTCTCATAAATCTTCGAAACTAAGGATTTTAACTAAATTTTCAAGAGACAGAACCCACAGAGGGACCCAGTGAGGCAGTTTTCCTACTCAAGGTAACCTGGAAAAGAGCAGAAAGGCTCTGCTCCACGAGATTGGAGGAGCGGCCTGCCAGAGGGGTGGCCCAGCAGAGCAATGGCCCGCCAGAGCGAAAGAACTTCAGCCTCCCGGAGGCAGCCCTAGGGCACTAGGAGCTGGGGCTCACAGCAGGAGGGGAGTTTTCTGAGCTATGCCCCAGGGAACACCCAGCACAAACTGGAGGAACAGCAGGGGACCTCTGCCAGAGTGAGCATGTGAAGTCCAGCCTTCAAGGCACACAGCAAGCAGCATGGCCAAGGCAGTCCAGATCCAGGAACCAGAAGCAGGTGGAGATGGTAAGCAGGAGCTCCCAGAGCATGAGCCCATTGAGCTGAGGGAGGGGAGTGAAGAGAGACTGCCAAGCTCTGTCCTCTGCCCCTGGAACAGGACTCTGGGGCTCTGACCACATTCAGATCCCCCCATAGAATGGCAGAGCCCCCCCACCTCAGCCCCTTGGCAGAGAGGGGTGCATATGGTAGATCAGTCACAGACCAGGAGGGAGGACAGAGCCTCACACACTGAGACCCTTGTGGGAGTGTCCCAAAAGCTCAGGAAGCACCCCCAAAACAAGGTTAGGCTGGTAAAATGAGCAAGCAGAGAAAAAAAGAGGAACATCATTGAGAAATACATTATCTATGATCCCAAGAAGGATCGATATACTCAGTCTAAAGATGAGGAAATACAAACTCCTCCAAGAAAAACAGAAATTGGGATCAGGCTATGACAGAGCTCAAAAAAGACTTTGAAAGTCAAATGAGGGAGTTAGAAGAAAAACTGAGGAAAGAAATGAGAGAGATGCAGGAAAAACATGAAAATGAAGTCAGCAGCTTAGTCAAGGAATCCAAAAAAATGCTGAAGAAAATAGCATGCTAAAACCAGCTTAGGTCAAATGGATAAAACAGTTCAAAAAATTATTGAGGAGAAGAATGCTTTAAAAAGCAAAATTGGCCATTTGGAAAAAGAGATAAGAAAATTCTCTGAGGAAAACAAATCCTTCAGACAAAGAATAGAACTCAGGGAGATTGATGAATTTATGAGAAATCAGGACTCATTACTTTAAAACCAAAACAATGAAAAATTAGAAGAAAATGTGAAACATCTCATTGAAAAAACAACTGATATGGGAAACAGATTTAGGAAATCTAATTTAAAAATTATTGGAATACCTGAGTCATGATCAGGAAAAAAGCCTTGACATCATTTTCAAAGAATTATTACAGGAAAATTGCCCTGATATCCTAGAAGCAGAGGGCAAAATAGAAATGGAGAGAATGCACAGATCCCCTGAGAAAGAGATCCCAAAAAACCAACCCCTAGGAATATTATAGCCAAGTTCCAGAACTCCCAAGTCAAAGAGAAAATATTACAAGCAGCTAGAAGGACACAATTCAAATATCGTGGAGCTGCAGTCAGGCTCTCACAAGACTTAGCAACAGCTACATTAAAAGCTCGTAGGGCTTGGAATATGATATACTGGAAGGCAAAAGAGCTTGGAATGCAATGGAGAATCAACTACCCAGAAAAACTGAATGTCCTCTTCCAGGGAAAAAGAGGGACTTTCAATGAACCAGGGGAACTTTAAATGTTCCTGTTGGAATGGCCAGAGCTGAACAGAAGGTTTGATCTTCAAATACAGGACTCAGGTGAAGCATAGAGATTGGAGGAGAAGGGGGAAATATGAGGGACTTGATGATAAACTGCATGTATTCCTGCATAGAAAAATGACACTGATAATATTCATATGAACCTTCTCAGTTAATAGAGCAGGTAGAAGGAGCTTTTATAGTTGGAGCACAGGAGAAAGCTGAATTTGAAGATAAAATATGGTGTAAAAATGGAGTCAATAGAAAAAAGGGAAATGTAATGGGAGAAAGAAAAAGGAGAGGGCAAATAGGCCAAGATATTTCATATAATAAGATTGTTCTTTATAACAATGAGCTATTGCAATGATATGGAAGGGGAAAGGCAAGGGGGTAATGAGGTAATCTTAACTCTCATCAGAGGTGGCTAGGAGAGGAAACAGCATATATATATACTCAATGGGGTATAGGCATCTGGAGTAAGAAGGAGGTGGGGACAAGGGGAAGGGGAGGATGTGAGTGATGGAGGACAGAATGGACCATGGAGGGAGAGTGGTCAGATATAATACATTTTCTTTTTTACTTCTTGCAAAGGGCTGGGATTGGATGGCCTGTTCCGGATCATAAGGCCAGGTGAATGCTGGGTCTAAGGGGTGGAGGTGGGGGGCTCGGGGCCTCTTGGCCCCAGGATCAGGGATCTGTCTTCTGTGCCACTCAGCTACCCTACAGCAGAGTCAGAGTGAAAGGAGAGAGAGAATATAGAACATGGTAGTGGAGAAATACGAAAGGAGGGAGTTGAGATCAGCAATGGCAATGGTGGAAAAATATGGAAGTAACTTTTGTGATGGACTTGTCATAAAGAATGTGATCCACCTGTGACAGAGTTGATGGTGTTGGAACATAAAATGAAGCACATTTTTAATTATTATTATTTGGGGGGGGGCAGGGCGAATGGGGCTGGGTGCCTTGCCTGGGGCCTCATAGCAGGGTGATCGTTGGGTGTCTGAGGCCAGATTTGGATACGGATACTCCTGGCTCAAGGGTCAATGCTCTTTCTGCCACCCAGGCACCCCTACTATTATTACTATTTTATTTTATTTTGGGTCTTTTTTTTCTTTTGGGTTTTTTTTTGTGGGCAGGGCAGTGGAGTTGGGGTGGCTTGCATGTCACATGGCTGGGTGATTGTTGGGTGTATGGGGCTAGATATGGGCTCAGATGCTCTTGGCTCCAGGGCTGGTGCTCTGTCCATTGCACCACCTGGCCACAACTACAATTATTACTATTTTTTTATTTTAATTTTTTTCTCTCCCCTTTATTTTATCGCTCAAGCGAGTCTATATTTTTTGGGGGGGTATTTTGTTTACTCTTAAACAAGAATATTTTATTAATGTATAAAAAACATTATTTGTAAAAAAAAATGTGCATACCCTTTGATCCAGCATACCTTTCCTCGGTCTATACCCTGAAGAGATGATGAAAAAGGGTAAAAACATCACTTGTACAAAAATATTCATAGCAGCCCTGTTTGTGGTGGCAAAGAATTGGAAATCAAGTAAATGTCCTTCAATTGGGGAATGGCTTAGCAAACTGTGCTATATGTATGGAACACTATTGTTCTATTAGAAACCAGGAGGGACGGGAATTCAGGGAAACCTGGAGGAATTTGCATGAACTGATGCTGAATGAGATGAGCAGAACCAGAAAAACACTGTGCACCCTAACAGCAACATGAGGGCAATGATCAACCTTGATGGACTCATTCATTCCATCAGTGCAACAATCAGGGACAATTTTGGGTTGTCTGCAATGGAGAATACCATCTGTATCCAGGGAAAGAACTGCAGAGTTTGAACAAAGACTAAGGACTATTACCTTAAATATAGAAAAAAAAACCCTGATATCTTATTGTCTGATCTTGCTATCTCTTATAATTTATGTTTCTTCCTTAAGGATATCATTTCTCTCTCATCACACTCAATTTGGATCAATGTTTACCATGGAAACAATGTAAAGAATGACAAACTGCCTTCTGTGGGGGTGGGGGTGGGGGGAGGGAAGTAAGATTAGGGGAAAAATGGTAAAACTCAAAATAAATAAAATATTTAATAAATAAAGAAAAAAACAGAATAGAACAAATGGTAAAAGAGGTTCAAAAAATTCAGCAAGGAGAAGAATGCCTTGAAAAGCAGAATTGGCCAAATAGAAAAAAATATATGCAAAAACTAAGAGAGAAAGAATAGAATAAAAGAGAGAATAGGATGAAGAGAAATAGAGTTAGCAATCATAACTGTGAAGGAAAAAAAAGGCTGTTTCTCTGATAAAGATCTTATTCTTCAAAATATTGCAAAATGAGTCATATTTATAAAAATAAGTCATTCTTCAGTTGAAGAATGACAAGATATGAGCAGTCAATTTTCAGATATCTATAGCCATATTAAAAAAAAACTCTAAATCACTATTGATTGGAAAAATTCAAATTAAAAATTTCCAAGTTGCTAACACCAATTAGGTTGGCTAATAGGGCAGAAAAGGAAAATGCCAAGAGCTGGAGATGATGAGGGAAAATTGAGACTCTATGGCATTGCTGGTAGATATGTGTACTGATTCACCCCATGAATGTCAGAGAAAACTTAGAAGATCAGCAAGTCCCACCCAGGGTGAGAGTGGATCACAATCCAACTCACACTATGACAGTGTAGACCCAGCCCCAGCAAACTAGGAGCAGGCCTTGGGAGCCACTAAATCTATAGCAGCAGCATCTAGTTCTGGAGCTCTCAACATAGAGACAGTAAATGTCAAACAATTGGCAAGATGGAAATTAAAGGGGTCTTTTTGCTAGCAATGAGACAGGACTGTTCCTTTGCCCATTTTTGAATGTAGATCACAATCCTAGGTGGTAGTTACAAAATGAGGAGGTAAACTAGCACAGCAGAGATTGTGTCCTCAGTGGAATGTGAACTCTCCTCACAGTCCCAGGGCAAAAATTTATAATGTCCTCAAATAGTGACTATTTAGTAGGTTATCACATTTGGTTCATCTACCACAAATCTAACTTTCAAGTTTGTGGTCAATTGGAATGTTTTTTTTTCCTATGGTAATATTTTACTTCTCTCCATTCTTGTTTTCTCTGAGACTTTTCCTCCTCTGTTCCAAGAAAGATATTTAGAAGAAAATTAGCTTTGGTTTGTACTTCTCTCTTGCCTATGAAGAATAAACTATTTCCAAAGTTCAGTGGGTGTCAAGGAAAATTAAGTAGGTGAGGTAAGATTAGAAAGGTGGGTGGTCTTCCTCTCTCTTATCAGCAATATCTTCATTGTGTGGTTTCATTGTTTAGTTTAAAACTAAGATTAAAAAATGATATTCATATTCACATTAAATATTTTTTAAAAATCCTTACTACCAAGACAAAAATATGAATTTCAAAAAATAATTGTCCCACCACTTGTGCTCAAAATTTTCCCAAAAAACAAGTCAGGTAGAAGATATAGAGTTAATCCAAACATTTGTTACTAAGACAGTCACAAAAGACCTATATATGATAGTACCCACCCCCAGAAAAATTCTAATTTTTATTTCTCCAGGTGAGATGTTTGTCTTTTAAATAATTAACCTGCATTCAATAATAATTCTGCTGGCTGAAAGCTACAAGGAAATCCCTGTATTTAGGCTAGTGGGTTTAGGGATTTTGATATTTATTCAATCAAAGACAATATTATCAGTATTAAGTTAATGTTACTGTTAAGCCTCAAAAGAAGGAAGAATTAATTTCCCTAAATTAATACCAATAAGCAGAAGAAAATATTTCTACATACTTTCTATGAATGGGAACTATCTGATTACAGTTAATGAACAAAGAAAATCTTGTCTTTGAAAAAACAGATATTCTATTAACTCAGAAAAAATTAAGTCAGAATCATCTGGTCTTTTCTTCTGATTCAAATGAAAATTATAGGTTGATACAATTTTCTCCCACTATCTCCTCTTTCTTCCTGTCTAACACAAGGAGGTGGTACTTCTTGTCAAAGCCAACCCTTCTATATGTACATCATTCCATTTGCTGATGTCTTCTTGAGATTGCTTCCTCTATCATGTTCACTTGCTGCTTAATCTTTAATCTCTCCTTGCCTACTGGCTGTTTTTCTTGATAATTCCATAAAAGGTCACTGCCTTCCCCATCCTAAATAAATAAAAACTCTCCTCAGCATAGCAGTAGTACTTCTTCCATAGTGTTCAGTTTCAACCTCAACTCCTCAATAGCAATGTCAAAGGGACCCACAGTTTGTATTGATTTTGGCACCACTTATTCTTGCATGGGAGACATCCAACATGGGATAGTAGAGATCATTACTAATGACCATGGAAACAGGACCATGCTAAGCTATGTCATATTTAGCAACACAGAATATTTAATCAATCATGCAGCAAAGAATCAAGTTGTAATGAACCCCTCCACTATCTAATTGAATTCAGATTTGATGATGCATTTACATAGTTAGTTAGACATGAAGCATTGGCCTTTTACAATGATGAATGATGCAGGCAAGCCTAAGGTTCAAGAGGAATACAAAGGGGAAACTAAAACTTTTTACCCAGAAGTATTTTCTATGGTCTTGCCCAAGATGAAAGAAATTGCTGAAACTTATCTTAGGAAGACTGTCACAAATGCTGTAGTCATAGTACTAACCTATTTCAACAATTCCCATATTGCTATCTCAGTGTTATCCAAATCATCAATAAGCCAACTCTTGTAGCTATTGCTTATGACTTGGGATAAAAGTTTGTGCCAAGAGAATCCTGTTGACCTTTTACCATAGGGGTGGTACTTTCTATTGAAGATGGCATCTTTGAGGTCAAGTCCACACTTGGGGAAACCATTTAGATATGGAGGACTTTGACAACTGCATTGTCATCCATTTCAGTGCTAAGTTCAAGCAAAGGTACAAGAAGGCCACCATAGAAAACAAGAGAGCTATTCACTAACTGTGCACTGCTTAAAAACCTGCAAAGCATATCTTTTCTTTTGGTACCTAGGCCAGTATTGAGAATGACTCCCTCTATGAAGGTATCAATCACCTGATCCCATGTCAAAGAGCTGAATGCTGATTTCTTTTGTGGTACCCTATACCCTGGGGGGAAATGCCTTAAAAGATACCAAGCTAGATAAACCATAGGTTCATGACTTCATCCTGGCAGTTCCACTCACATCCCTAAAATCCAGAAATTTTTGCAAAACTTCTTCAATGGCAAGGAGCTCAGTGAAAGTATCAATACCGATGAAGCTGTTACCTATGGTGCAGCTGCCCAGGCTACTATTTTATCTGAAGATAAATCTGAGAACGTGTAGTACTTACTGTTGTGGAATGTCATTTCTCTTTCCCTTGGAATTGAAATTGCTAGTGGAATTATAGTTCTGATCAAATGTAATACATCTATTCCCAGCAACTGACAGCCAGTCTGGTGTGCTTATTCAGGATTATGTAGGTGATAACAACCTGCTTGACAAATTTGAGTTCTCAGGAATTCTTCCAGCAGTCAGTGGTATTCCTCAGATTGAAGTGACATTTGACAATGATGCAAATGGCAACCTCAATTTTCTGCTATGGATAAGAGCACAGGCAAGAAGAACAGATTGCCATCACTAATGAAAAAGGTCATCTAAACAAAGAAGACATTGAGTGTATGGTCCAGGAGGCTGAGAAATATAAGGATGAGGATGAGAAGCAGAGAGACAAGGGATTTTTCAAGAATTCCCTTGAATCCTATGTTTACATTATGGAGGCTAATAAAGAGTATGAAATAAGGCAAGGTAAAATTGGTAATGAAGACAAAAAGATCCTTGATAAATATAATGAAATAATCAACTGGCTAGATAAGAATCAGAATGCCTAGAAGGAAGAATTTGAGCACCAGCAGAAATAATTAGAGAAGGTCTTCAATCCCATCATAACTAAAATGTACTGGAGTGCAGGGGGCATGTTAGGAGGCATGCCTGGTAGGTTCCTAGTAAGTGGAGCAGCCCTATCTGGAGGTGCTTCTTCTGAACCATTGAAAAGACTGACTAAACACACTAAAAGGAAAAACATTCCAGAACAGCTTTCCAAAAACTAATTTGTAGCCAAGGTTAAATGGAAGATAAATCCAGATGGATTATTATCCAGGTTGTATGGAAACTAGAGAAAACCTCTTATGGAAGGTAAGTTTTTGAACTGAATTTTGAAGAAATCCAGTGAAGTCAGGAAGTAAAGGTGCATATTTAAGGCAAGGATAATAGTCATTAAAAATATCATGGAGTCAAAATATGGAGTGTCATTTATTAGAGACATCAAGAAGGTTGTTGTTAGACAATTTTGATAAGATAATTTTGAAAAGATGATATCTAGTCTCTTTTGTATGATAATTTTTAGATTATCTCTCCTGGATGTATTTTCCAGGTCTATTTTTTTTCCAGTGAGATATCTCACACATTATTGTATTTCTTCCTTCTTATTTTGTTTTCTTTTTTTCACTTTTTATTGTTCATTGGAGTCATGAACTTCCACTTGCCCAATTCTAAATTTTAAGGAATTAGTTTTCTCAATGAACTTTTATATCTTTCACTATTTCTCTAATTGTAATTTTAATGAGTTCTTTGTGCCTTTTTTCAAATGGTCAGTTTTTCTTTTTTAATGAATTCTGTTTTTAAAATGTTGAATATCTTTTCCCCCATAGCTAATTCTGCTTTTTAAAGAATTATTTTTGTCAGTGAATTTTTGTGACTCTTTATCATTTGGTCTATTCTGATTTTAAGGTGTTATTTTCTTCAGTAATTGTTGTACCTCATTTATCAAGACAGATCCATAAATATATAGAGGCATATGTATATAGAGGTAAATGTGTAGGTGTATGTATACACATATATATGTATGTAGGTGTATGCATATACATATATATGCAATACTTTTCTTGTACCTCTCTCATTTCTTTTCCTAATCCCCCCCCCTCTTATTTGATCTTTAAAAGTCATTTTGAATTCTTTCAGAAAATGTTTTGTGGGTGTGAGAGCAATTCAAATTTTTCTTTGAAATTTTGAATGTAGTAGTTTTGACTTTGTTTTTTTTTGTTTGTTTGTTTTTCTGACTCTGTGTCTTGATCTTTCCTGTTACCATAATAACTTTCTATGGTCAAGTCCTTTTCAATTGTTTTCTCATTTTTACAGCCTATTTCTTGACTTTTAACTTGATACTATAAACTCTGTCTCTGCTTTTGGTGTAAAGGGGTCTCTGTCCCAAGCTTCAGGTTTTTCACACTGTTGCTCTTAGAGCTAATTCGGGGGGGGGGGGTCTAAAATTTTTAAGTTCTTTGAAAGTATTAAGATCTAAAGAAAGTTGTGGTTATAATACTCCTGGCCTATTCTCTGGACTATGAGTGACCACAAGCTTTCTTTTTTGTCCTGGAACTGAGATCAAAGTCTCTGCTCCCCTACAGTCATAATCTCTGGTGTTCTTGTACTTCTCCTCACCCTGGGATTGCTACATCCCATCCAATGTATGGGCAATGCAATAGAATTTCACACCCAGTGCCAGCAGAGTAATACCTGTAATCTCCTTCTTGTCAGACCCCTTTACTATCTTAGACTGAAACCTTCAGAATCAACAACTGCTTCCATTGATTCAGTAACCCCAAAGCTGGTTTTCTGGGATACAACCTACATAGCATAGCTTGCACTATTTTCCACTCTTATCCTGATGAAACAGACCTTTCCAGTCAATCTTCTAAGTTTCTCTGGGCTGGAAAATTGTTTAACTCATTCTTCTGTGGGTTCTGTCACGCTGGAATTCATTCTGAGTATATTTAAAGTTGTTTGGAGGAGAATTTGGAAGAGATCATGATAATTCTTGTCATTTCTCTACCATCTTTGCCCTACCCCTACCTATTTCAGAGATACCACATTATCCTCATTCTTTTCAAGTTATTTAATTGATCAGTCACTACTTCCAAAACATTACTCTTTGTCGAAACTAATATATTGATGGAAACTACATGTCTATTCTGTTTATTTAGATTCAAACTGATCTGTGCTCTCCTTGGAGTTGATAATCTCTCCAATGAGGGAAATCTATGCATAGATGTAGAAGATAGACAATAACTTGAAAACTAGATATTTCAAACTTTAATAACAATGGGGCCAAAAAGTTGTATAATTAATACATTCTGGCCACAGATTGACTTGGAAAACTTTTAATTTAATAATCAATAAATACCCTCCCATAATTTAGAAGTTTTACAGGATTGCAAAAGGAACCTCATGTTCGTCTACCCTACACCAATAAATTCATAAGTTTATTTCTATCTTTGACATTTCTATGAGAAGATATTGGCATATTGGATATAGAATCAGGACTTAGAATCAAAAAAAGAGCTGGGGTTCAAATTCTGCCTTCAAACTATACACCTTTCTAGGCAAGGCACAGCATCTTTAAACATAAAATAACTCTCTATGATTTATATCTACTGCTATGTACAACCAAAAAAAACTTGTTGCTAAGTCTAAATGATCTGAGTTGTTCTTTATCTATACTGAGGGACCCCTCTTACCTCTAGTTCTATGTATAGACCAGGTATAGTCCTTGGGGAGCTCAACCTCTAAATCAAGTGATAAGATTCAGTTTTCTCCACTCTCTGGTATTTTATGAACTTAGCCCTGAACTCTACAGGAAGGACTTAAAGGTCAGGTTTGGTTCATATCTAGGGTATTCTCAAAAGGTAGGAGTAGAAAGGAGTTTAATTGAATTTTTATTAAACTTTATTTCAACCAGATAGAAATTGAGTTTGTTCAACTACACTTATTGAAAATCTCTCTAAACTGTGAGTCTATTTTTTTTTTTACTACAGTAGGTATAGTGTCCTAGAGAAAAAATGAATTCTTAAGGTTGGACATTTTGTAACTATTGAACTGACACTTTAAAAGGCACTTAATAATAATTATAATTATAATAATAGCTAGTTTTTTTCCAATGTAAAGGTGCAATGTAAATCAGATATAGGAAAGTTATTTATTTTCTCCACATAAAAGAAACACTTGCCACAAAACATTCATAAATGTGCATTAAGAATAGATTTAAAGAAGTAACATCAGTAACAAAAACTACTACTCTCCTGGGAAGTGTCAATATCAGAACATACAGCAGTTTTTGGAATTTCTGAATAAACATTTAGTTCAAACTCTCCAGGTCTGTTTCTTCTGGTAGGCAAGGCCAGAGATTGGGTTTATTCTACAATTGGGGATGATTTTCTTCTGCTTAATTTTAGAACTAAGAAACCTGTGGTTTTGTTACCACTTAAATTCAAATACTGCCTCTCAGGCTAGAAATGACTCTTAGAATTGTTGCTCAGTGACATATACTCATGAAAGTAGCACAAAGTAGCAAAAGGTAACCATGAGCCCAAAGCTGCCTAAGTCAGAGTCCCTGAGCTAATATCCCTTCTCCCCAGAAAGGTTCAAACGTGCTGTAACTCTAGACTAGTGAAGAGAAAAAAAGAGAGAAAAAGACACAGAGGGGCAAATGAGAAACAAAAACAAAAGAGAGAAAAAAGGCAGAGAGAAAAAATATATTCCTTTTAAAATTCACTGAGTATGTCATTCTTCTTTGCTTATTGTTCAATCCACCCAGGTGCAGATTTGATGCTATCTATCCTTCAACCCTCCTCTCATACTTACATGTGGAGAAGCAAGAGACCAATCATTTTTTTCTGTCATCTTAAAATAACAAGTCCTTGGTGTTGTGACATGTTATTTTTTCCCAGAAGTTTCAGCGCTCCATATTTTATAGTCTAACCTGAGTGAGCCAGGTAAGTTGCTATTTACTCCCGATTACATATAGATGGTTTATGGAAAGAAGTTTCTCTATAAGAATTTCTCAAGACTGATCAAATCACAGATTCTAGTCCTATTCCTTTGTATAAATGTGAACCCAACTCCCCCCAATATGATTAGATAAGTATTATATTATCAAAACAGGTTCTTTGAATTCTCCGTTTTCAAACCAATAGTTGGATTTTTAGTGGCCACACTGTGCTTTTTTATGAAATATTTATATTAAGTATGGCAAAGAAATACCTCTCTACCCATGGATTAAAGATTCAAGAATGCATAATCACCTCTTCAATAAAGTGTTTGATGTGTTAGGTAGGTGACGCAATAGATAGAGCAGTGACCTCAGAGTCAGGAGGATGGAGTTTGAATCCAGTCTCAGACACTTACAAATTGTGTGACCTTGGACAAGTCACTTAACCCTGATTGCCAAGACCATCTCAATTGTCTGACCACGGGACCCAGATGGCCCTGGAGGAGTTGGTGAGTCTGGTGAATTAGCACACATTCCCCTCACTCAAATTCAATTCGTGTTATGGCATCACTTCCCTGATGTCATGAACTTCTTCGAGAATGAAGGACAAATATCATCAAGTGTTTGACATTAAGATCACATCATCACTTACTCAGCTGTGCATTTCAATCATTTTTTCAAGTTTCTTTTGTTTTTTAATATTCTTAGTCACTCAATTATCCTGTCAGTAACAGTAGCTCCACTAGAACTTGGCCAGAATTACCAAATTAGCAAGATGACACACAGTCTAAGCATCTTATCAGACAAGAAAAGGATTTCTATAAAGAAGATTAAAATATTAGCTTTTAACTAACAGGGAATTTCCATAGTTTATTTCTCTTTAAAAACTAGGTAATGTCTTTTAAAACTTCATCAACACATTCAATTCAATTAGTATGCCTATGTCTGTCAATCATTATCAACTTTTAGATACATATTGAATTAGAATATCTCTACAAATCAGCAATAATAAAGCTATAATAGAAAAAGATATAGCAAAATTAAATTTTTAAGCTTTTCTTTGAAATAAAATATTATGAATATTTATAATGCTCAAATTCCTTATCAAATTAAGCAAGTATCTGGAGATAATAATTTTAATTTGCACTATTGAAGCACAAGAGAATAAATCACATTTGAAATTCCTTCTGAGTAAAGGAAAGCTACTACATGAACAAATTATTATTAGAAAACCTTTTCATATATTCCATTATGATGCTTATATATACATGTTAAGGAATATAATATTTATACATATACATTAACATATGCTTATGCGTGTCTTGTGGTAAGGTGTATATGTATATAAATATTATATATACTTTATTTTTAATATAATTAAAACAGTTTTTGATAGTAAAATTGTCATCAGTGATATGGTTTTGAAATATCCTCACTATGTCATCATTTCATAGCATCATAGAATAGTGAAAGCATAAACAGAAGCATCTAATATAGTTTTGGTCTGAGCAAGAAAGTCAGCTATTATATCAATTCAACTCAACAATCACTTATTCACTGTCTACTATATGTGCAAGGTATTTGAGTTGATGATGATAGCTATGACAGAGCTTTTATCCATAAAGAACTCACAATCTGTTGAAAGGAAAGACCAAAGTAATTCTCAGATCAATCTAAACTGGGTTCATGCTTTTAGTTTGAACTAGAATGAAATGAGACACTCATTTATTATCTAGCAGTTAACAGATGGAGGTTTACTTATCCCTATATGGAAAGAATATTTAGGAATATACAAATATGGAGAAGGGATTGATAGAAGTATTCATTTTGTGAACTTCTATTCTGAAACAGAGGAGGGTTGCATGCAGATATACACGTGTACATTTTGCTATAGAAATACATCAATCTCAACAAGGAAATATGTAAATATAGGGAGAGGGAAGGGTTAAGAGAGAAGATAATCCCAGAGAGGGAATAGTCAAAATCAAGACAGATTTAATGATCCTGAAAGGAGGATTAAAAGAAAAAAATGCATAGAACTGGCAACTATCCACTGGGAATTGCCTGAGCAATATGTGAATTTGTAGTATTATTGCTCTATGAGAAATAGTAAAAGTGATGATTTAATGATTTCAGAGAATCCTGGAAGATTGGAACAGATACAGAGAAAAGAAAGCAAAACTAGGTGAACAGAACATATATAACATATAAATGTATGCATGCATAAATGCAAAGTTATATGGATGCATGTGTATATGTTTGCAATGACAAGAAAACAAAAGAACTCAAATCAAACCAATGGTCTACTACATCTCCATAAGATTTATAATGAAAAAAGTATGTTTCCCTCCTCTTGACCGTATGATGATGGACTTAAGATATAGAATGATACATTTTTTAAATGGCCATTTTATAGATTTGCTCTTAATTTTAATATACTTATTTGTTAACAAGGCTTTCTTTTCCTTTTAATTGAGGGGATCATTGAGGCTGTAGCAGTTTTGATGGCCATAGAAAAGTTGAGAAGAAAGACTAGAATACTTTTAGAAGGAACACATGAAATATATTATGATTTTTTAAAGCAAGAATTACAAAATGGAGATAATTTCATAAACAATACCATTTTGGTATTGTGTTATGTATTTAGAAATGCTCATCTAGTGGTATTTAGAATAAAAAATAAAGCTGGACTTAGAGTAAATATAAAGAATGTGGAATAAATATATAATAAAATGCATATATACATATGTAATAAAAATAATGTGCCAAAATTATATTAAAGTGATATTAAATTGTATTAGTTATGTGCTTAATTTATATAATTAAAACTATATTAAAGGATATATTAAATACAAACATGTAATAAAAATAAAGGATATTCATGTATATATGTAAATTATCAATAAAGTTATGTTATCAATATAAGTTATTACATATGTTATCAATAAAGATTCCATACAGATTCAAATGGATGTAGGTTCCCTTCATGGTTGTGGGCAATGTTTGAATTTTTTAAGACATTACGGATCTACAGAACTGGGACCCATAAATCTTCTATGTCTTTATTGTGTTGGTGGACATGGTGGTGGTGGTGATGGTGATAACATTTTTCATTGCTATCTGATTGTTCAGCACTATCTGACCCCATTTTAGGAATTTCTTGGCAAAGACACTAAAATAGTTTGTGATTTCCTTCTCCAGATCATTTTAGAAATGAGGAAACAAAAGCAAAGAGTTACTTCTCCAATGTCCCACAACTAGTAAATATCTGAGGCGAAATTTTAATTCAAGATGAGTCCTCCTGTCTGTAGGCCCAGATCTCTATCTATTGAGCCACCAGATACCTCATTTTGTCTTTAAAATAGTTTAGATACTTTTTTAAAGAAAAATTATCTTAGCATTTTTGGAAGATATTTTTTCTGTCATATAATGATACAAATAAAATGTTTGAAAAATGTAAAATCATAGTCAGTCAATAATGAGAAGGCAAAAGTTTGGACCTTGACCAGAAAAAGAGATCATAGTCTAAAGGGGAAGAATACACATAAACAAATATCTTCATATAGGAAATAGTAAGGATAAATTGGAAATTATCTCAGAAAGAAGGCACTGATGTCGCAAGAATAGAAAATGATTCTTCCAGAAAAATAGGATTTGAGCTGTCTTCAAAGAATCTGGAAATGGAAGGGAAGAAGAAAATGAGCATTCCAAGTGTGATTAATAGTCAGGGAAAAACCAATATAGTGTAGTGGGCAGGATGCTCTGAAATATTTATATACATACTACACACTTAAATCTATATTATTAACATATATTAGCATATCACTCTTCTAATTCTATAACTCTCAAGGGTCAATTCAAGCTGGCTCCAGCACATATACCACTGGTGTCTTGCAAAAAAAGAAAAAAAAGCCAAATATAGAAAAAAATAACAACAGAATAGCAAAAGGAACAATTTTACTGAATCATTGAATATATAGAGAGAAAATTGGAAATAGAGAAAATTCAGGTGAAATAATTTTTTTAAGTTAAATCAAGGTGGGGTAGCTAGGTAGAACAGTGGATAGAGCACTAGCCTTGAGGTCAGGAGGACCTGAGTTCAAATCCAACCTTAGACATTTAATAATTGATTAACTGTGTGACCTTGGGCAAGTCACTTAATCCCATTGCCTTAAATAAATAAAATTTTAAAATTTAAAATTCTGTGGAAGGTTTGTTTGGCTGTGGGAGTGGTGGTCTGGGAAGCTCCAGTGGGGCTAGAGGTGAGTTCCCGTGCAGAGAGTGGGAGAGTGCAGCTGGACATCAATCCACTGGTCTTGGCTGATCTGCAGGACCTCAGGTTCCATACTTTCATTTCAGCAGAGTCCTCTTACCAGAATAAACATAGTAAGAAACCCCCCCCCCCCCACTCCACCCCATCCTCACCATGAACAGCATGCTGAATAGGGAGATTAACTACCTCACCCCCGGGCCTAACCCACATTATTCAAGGATAAAAGTATCCAGCAGCACCGGCCACCCCCTACAGGCCTAGGGAGAGGGCCTCAAATCAAAGTCACAGACACTCCAAAGAAAGCAACCAGCACCCCCTACTGGTCAGCCCACTTGGAGTTACTAAGACAAATGGGCAAAACCTCTAAGGACGTCAAAACCAGTGAACCAGTCCCTCCACCAACACAAGATCATTGGAAAACAAAGAAAAGCCAGCAAGGGGGCTTCTATAGAAAATTACCTTGGAAGATAAAACCCTAACTCAGAGAGAGATATAGAATTTCTGAGGAAAATATGATTTTGTCTCCAGCCCAGAAAAAATTACTTGAAGAAATAAGGAAGGAGTATAAAAATAAATTGGAAAATTTGGAAAAATAAGCCCAAGAGAAAATTACACCTTGAAACAAGAAAACAAATCCTTGGAAAATACAACTGGACAAATGCAAAAAAAAGAAAATAATTCTCTCAAAACCACAATTGGTCAAATGCAAAAAGAAAATAATTCTATCAAAACCTCCTTGGACAAATGGAAAGCTCCTTCAAAAGTGGAACTGACCAACTGGAAAAGGAGTTGCAAAAGGTAAATGAAGATAAATCTCTTAAGAAAAAGAATGGAGCCTGTGGAAACTAATAGCTTCATGAGACAATAAGACACTGGTAAACAAAACCAAAAAATCAAAAAGATAGAAGAGAATGTAAAATACCTCATCAGCAAAACTATTGACCTCGAGAAGAGATCTAGAAGAGACAATTTAAGAATCATTGGGCTCCCTGACAATATTGAAGAGATAAAAAGCCTGGTCTCAATATTACAGGATTTAGTGATGGAAAATTGCCATGACATCATGGAACCAGAGGACAAAATAATTATTGAAAGAAAATATTGATCCCCTCCTGAAAGGGATCCCAAAATGAAAATACTAAGGAATATCATGGCCAAATTCCAGAACTAACAGATAAAAGAGAAAATCCTGCAAGCAGTCAGAAAGAAAAAGTTTAGATAGGGAGGAGCCACAGAAAGGATTACAAAGGACCTGGCTGCATCAACATTGAGGGATCAAAGGGCCTGGAATGCAATATTTCAAAGAGCAAGGGAGTTTGGAATGTGGTCAATAATTCATTATCTGATAAAACTGAGCCTTCTCTTCCAGGAAAAAAAGATAGACATTTAATGACAGAAAAAAATTATAGGGAAAATTCAAGTTAAATGTTTTTTAATGTTAATTCAAGGGGTTAGCTAGGTAGCACAGTGGATAGAGCATCAGCCCTGGAGTCAGAAGGACCTGAGTTCAAATCCAACTTTTCCTGATGAAAATACCAGACCTGAATAGAAAAATTGAACTTCAAACAGGAGACTCAAGAGACACATAAAAAGGTTTACAAAAGGGTAAAGAAAAACACTTCTATTCAATAAGATAAAACTGGCTATATCCCCACCTGGGAGAAATTCTCATAACTATCAAAAGTTATAACTCTATTAGAGAGAATATACTTAGCCATAAATAATGGACACTTATGACTTAACCATGACTCTGATAGAATGATTTAAAAATTTATTTCCTTAAAAAAGGAGAACAGTAAAGAGTCAGGAGGATGGAGAAGATTTTATGGGGTAAATTACATTACATAAAAAGGTACAAAGGAGCTATTGCAATAGAGGAAAAGAAGGGAGGAGGAAAGAACCACCTGAATTTTAATCTCACTGGGTTTGGCTTAAAGTTAACATGCACACACTCAGTCAAGTTGAGAAACAAATCTTACCTTTAAAGTTTTATAAGGGGAGGGGGGGAGGAAAAAAGAGGAACTAACAGAAGAAATGGAAGGAAGAAGAGACAAAGGGAAAGGGGAAAGAAAGGGGAAGGGTTGGGTACAAGGGGATAAATGTGCTGAAGGTGGTGGTATTCAGAAACAAAATACTGGGGAATATGGACAAAGTGGAAAAAAGGGGAAAAATACAAACAGAGGGACGATAGCATGGAGGGCAATAAAGAGTTAGTAATTATAATTTCAAATTTGAATGGGTTGAATGCTACCATAAAACATAAGTAAATAGCAGAGTGTATTAAAAACCAGAATCCTATAACATGCTTCTTGCAAGAAACCCATTTGAAGCAGAGAGATACATATAGAGTAAAGGTAAAAGGTTGGAGCAAAATATATTTTGCTTCAGCTGAAGTGAAAAAAAAGAGCAGGGGTAACAATCCTTATCTCAGACAAAGCAGCTGCAAAACTAGATCTCATTAAAAGAGATAAGGAAGGAAACTATATCCTCCTAAAAGGTACCATAGACAATGGGGCAATTTCAATAATAAATATGTATGCACCAAGTAGTACAGCATCCAAATTCTTAAAGGCTAAGTTGAATGAGTTGCAGGAAGATGAAGACAGCAGAACTCTATTCATGGGAGACCTCAACCTTCTGCTCACAGATTTATATAAATCTAACCATAAAATAACCAAGAAGGAAGTTAAGGAGGTAAATAGAAACTTAGAAAACCCAGACATGATAGACCTTTGGAAAAAACTGAATGGGAATAGAAAAGAATATACTTTTTCCAGCAGTACATGGCACATACACAAAAATTGACCATGTACTAGGGCATTAAAAACTTTATAATCAAATGCAGAAAGGCAGAAAGAATGAATACATCCTTCTCAGATCAAAATGCAATAAAATTCACATACAATAATGGGCCATGGAGATATAGACTGAAAACTAACTGGAAACTAAATAACCTCATTTTAGAGAATGAATGGATCAAACAACAAATTATAGAAAGAATTAATGATTTCATCCTAGATAATAACATTAATGAGACAACAAACCAAAACTTATGGGATATAGCCAAGGCAGTTTCCAGAGGATTTATTATATCTTTAAATGCTTACATGAATAAATTAGAGAAATGATGCAATAAAAATTATGTGTAATGAAGAGCCATGGAAAGAAAATCTAAAAATTAAATGGAAATTAAATAATATAAATTTAAAGAATGGATCAAACAACAAATCATAGGAACTATCAATGATTCCATCCAACAGAATGACAATAAAAAAACAACACACCAAACCTTATGGAATGCAAAGAAGTTCTTAAGAGAAATTTTTTTTTCTAAATGCATACATGAATAAAATAAAGAGAAGATCAAAGAACTGGATTAGAAAATTATAAAAAAATTACAAATTAGAAATTCTAAACCAAAGGAGAAAAATAAAACAAAGTAAGAAAACTATTGAACTAATAAAATTAAGAGTTGGTTTTATGAAAAAATCAATAAAATGATAAACCATTGATCAATATGATTTTTAAAATAGAAAGAAGAAAATCAAATTAGTAATATCAAAAATGAAAAGGGTAAATTCACTACCAAATGAAGAGGAAATTAAATAAATAATTCAGATCAATTTTATCCAACTGTATGCCAATAAATATGACAATCTAAGTGAAATGAATGAAAATTTATAAAAAGTATAAATTGACTAGATTAGCAGAAGAGGAAACAAAGCATTTAAATAATCCCATTTAAGAGAAATGAAACTGAACAGAAAATCAATGAACTCCTTAAGAAAAAATTCTCCAAGGCCAGATGGATTTACAAGTGATTTCCATTAAACCTTTAAGAACAACTAATTTCAATTCTATATAAACCATTTGAAGAAAAAAAGTAAAGGAGTTCTGCCATAAACATGGTGCTGATACCAAAAATAGGAAGAACCAAAATTGAGAAAGAAAATTATAGACCCATTTCCCTGATGAAAATTGAACTAAAATTTTTAAATAAAATAATTAAATTCAATTTAAATAAATAATTTTCAATGAATATGAAAAAGCATTTGACAAAATGCAGTAGCCATTCCTATTTAAAAAATTAGAGTGCATAGAAATAAACGAAATTTAACTTAAAGTGACAAACAATATCTATATAAAAGAAATGGAGAATTTTTTTTTCTACCCAAAGTCATTGGAATGCTTACAATATCATTCATAGGTCATACAAAGTTATCAACTTAAAAATTAACCTGCTCCATTCATATATTTAATTAATTCACCCCAGAAAACTCCTATATTTATTGAATGTCAAGTCAACCTGAGGTTTCCATAGCAGGACTAAACTAAATACTTACACAGGTCTCATGGTCTGTGGATATGATGGTCCCTGCCCCTGATCTAAAATCATCAACAAGTATTATATGCAATTGAAATAAGTTAGAAGAATTCTTTAAGATCAGTGGAGAAATAAGGATGTCCATTAACATCAGTATTAGTCATTATTGTATTAGAAATGTTAGCTTTAACAATACAAGAAAAAGAAATTAAAGGAATTAGAATAGGAAATGAGGAAACAAAATTCTCACTATTTGCCAATGATATGGTGGTATACTTAAAAACTCTTAAAAATCAACTATAAAAACTATTAAAAACAACAAATTTGACTAAATTACAGGATATCAAATAAAACCACTACTTATTAAAAATATGTCTCACTGAAACCTTTTCCAACATGACCAAATCAATCCTACCTTATAAATTCTTCATAAAAGTCAGTGAACTCTAGTTAATCCTGCTAACCTAATGTGAATATTCATTTATGTCCTTCCATTAATAGATTATAATCTGTATATTTATAGAGGATAATCTATTATCTCTATTGTATATGGCTTTACGAGTAGGAAAAATACTACATCAAATAAGTGGTATAATTTCAGGGGCGCTTGATGGGATGAGTTGTCTCCAAATAGCTCAACTATTGATTGATATGCTACCTTGAATTCTATTATTAGAAATTACTTCTAGTAGATTTGAAAGGCTATGAAAAGAAAACATTTTGGGAAGATAATAACTTTTAAAATTATTAACAAAAATTCTTTGATAACTTATTGAGAAAATCTATCAGGACAAGAAAACAGCAGACATCTATAATGATGGAAGTAGGGTCATGATCTGAAAGTTTAAGTAGATTCAAAGATGAAGATTAGTCAAAGGTTAATTAAAATAATGAAAAAAATGAAAAATCAGAAAAGTGAAAGACATAATAAAAGAGTTACAAATTTTGATGGAAGGTAGATTATGTGAAAATGAAATATGTGAATAGATTGAAGACAAAATGTTGAGTTTGGGCTTTATTTATTAGAAATGGCAAATTTTTCTCCATTTCATGCAAAGGTTTTTGAAAAGTTATATTATGATGGACAGAACCAAGATGATGGAGAAAAGAAAGGAACTGACCTGAGATCTCCCCCCCAAACCCCTCAAAAACCCTTTAATTAATGAATCAAAACAAATTATACAGTGGAATAACCCACAAAAGGACAAATAAAAACATTTTGCAACACAAGAAAACTTAATGTCAGTGGAAAAGGTCTGTTGCACCAGTGGAACACAGTATGGTTCAATCAAGTGACAGCAGCAATACCAGGACTTGGAGATGATTGAATCAACAGTGCCAGTGGCAGTTTCCAGACCTTACAATACACAAGTAATTAGACAACTGTTCAGAAGATTTCAAAGGTCCTGTTGGTAGCACAGGGGACAGGATTATGTTGTATTGTCCTTATTTAGACATGGGTTACATTTCTGGGTCTCTGTCCCAGGACAAGAATGAGCACTAGAATACTAAAGTTACAAAGCAGCAGGGACCCCAGTCACAGTTCGAGGGTGAAAAAGAGGGTTATGGTTGCAAACAGATCACTGAATGGTAAAGGAGATTAGTAAACATTATCCCTAGATATACCATTTTAAAAGAACTGAAAGCTCACTTTCCTCAGAAACAAAACCTGAAGCTTGGGAGGGAGTTCCTTCCACTCTGGGAGCAGAGTTCAACTGTAGCCTTGAGTTAAAAGTCAAGAAATAGGATGAAAAATGAGCAAACAGCATAAAATAACTGGAAAAACAGCAAATAAATTTAGAAAGTTATTAACATGACAGGGAAGATCAAAACATACTCAGAAGTAAAAACTCAAAATTCCTATATTCTTTTTCAGCTTTTTTATTCATTTTTTATTTACACATTACTAAAATATTTTTGTTTAAGAGCAAACATAATACCTCCTTTTCCACAAAAATATAAAACCTCATGAGAAATAAAGTAAAAGAAACAGGGAAAAATGTGTTTCAGTCTGTGTTCTGATACCATCAGCTCTGTCTCTGGTGGGTGACATTCTTTATCATAAATCCATCATAGAAGTTACTTCCATATTTTTCCACAGCTACTGTTGCTGATTATAGTTCGATCCATCCATCCATTCCTCCCCACTACCATCTATTATATTTTCTCTCTCCTTTCACTCTGTCCCTCTTCAAAAATGTGCTGTGGGGCAGTCAAGTGGCACAGTGGAGAGCACTGGTCTTGGGGCTGAGGCCCCAAGCCCACATACCATCCCAGAGACCCAGAAACCACTGAGCCCCATGGTCTGGGACAGGCCACCCAATCCCAGCACCTTGCAAAAAGTAAAAAAAAAAAAAAACAGAAAATGTGTCATATCTGACTATTCTCTCCCATGATCTCCCCTTCCCTCTATCACCCACATCCTCTCCTCCCCCGTCCCCCTTCTCTCTTGTTTTCTCTAGATGTCTATACCGTATTGAGTGTGCATGCAGAAGGCTGTTAGTCTTTACATTGTTTCCATGGTATACATTGTTTCCATCATATCCTTAAGGAAGAAAAACAAAGCATAAGAGAGCAAAATTACATAAGAAAACAGGCTTTTTTTCTAAATTGAAGGTAATAGTCTTTGATCTTTGTTCAAACTCCACATTTCTTTCTCTGGATACAGATGGCATTCTCCATTGCAGATAGCCCAACATTGCCCCTGATTGTCACAAGATGGAATGAGCAAGTCTGTCAAGGTTGATAATTACCCCCATGTTGCTATTAGGGTGTACAATGTTTTTTTCTGTTTCTGCTCATCTCACTCAGCATCAGTTGAACCTTAATCTTAATGGCATTGGTTCAAAGAGAGAATAATATACACAATCAGTTGAAAATAAAAAGCTATCCTACCTGGCAGGAAAATAGGAGGGAAAAAGATTAAGTAAAGGGGAAGGAGGCAGACAAAAGAGAGGGAAAACCTGGGGAGGCTAAAAACAGAAAGAAAACACTGGTGAGGAATGGTGAACCATGAACGAGGACAAACACAGAAAAATAGAATAGATGAAAATAGTTAGTAACTATGAATGTGGATGGTATGAATTTTCCCATAATATATAAGCAGAAGTGAAAAGGGCAGACCCTCAAAAACATTGCATATATTAACAACTTCTTCAGGTGATAATTAAATATCATGGACTTGTTCTTTTTGGCAGTACAATAATTAAAGACAATTCTAAAGGACTGGTGATTAAAAATACTATCTATATTCAGAGAAGGAACCACAGAATCTGAATGCAGATCAAAGCATTCGATTTCCAATTTTAAAAATTTGCTTTATGTTTTATCCTCTTTTGGTTTTTTTCCCTTTTGTTCTGATTCTTTTTTCATGGCATGATTAATATGAAATAATGTATAAAATAGTCATACATGTATCATCTATATTAGTTTATTTGCAGTCAAGGAAGGCAGGGAGGAAAAGAAGGGGAAGAAAATAGTATAATTCAAAATCTTGCAAAAATTAATGTTAAAAACTATCTTTGTATGAAATTGGAAAAATAAATAAATTTATTTTTTAAAAAGAAAAAACATAAACAATAACAGATCAAAAACCAGAATCCTACAACATGCTTTTTCCAAGGTACATACTTAAAACAGAGAGACAAACATAGATTAAAAGTAAGGGCTAGGGGCAGCTAGGTGGCATAGTGGATAAAGCCCCGGCCTTGGAGTCAGGAGTACCTGGATTCAAATCCGGTCTCAGACATTTAATAATTACTTAGCTGTGTGGCCTTGGGCAAGCCACTTAACCCCATTTGCCTTGCAAAAACCTTAAAAAAAAAGTAAGGGCTAGAGAAGAATCTATTAACCTTCATCTGAAGAGAAAAAAACAAACAAAAAATAGAGATCCTGACCTCAGACAAAGCAAAAGCAAAAACAGACCTAATTAAAAGAAATAAGAAAAAAATTACATCTTGCTAAAGGGTACCATAAACAAAGAATTAATAACAATACTAAACATATGGACACCAAGGTATAGCATCCTTCTTAAAGGAAAAGTTAAGTGAGTTACAGCCAGAAATAAATAGCAAAACTATATTAGTAGAGGGCCTCAATTGTCTCTGAATAGAAAGCACTGACCTTGGAGTCATAAGGATCTGAATTCAAACCTGGCCTCAAACATTTGATACTTAAGTGACCTTGGATGAATCATGTAACCCCATTGCCCCATCAAAAAATGCTAAAAATTATTTTGACATGCAATAGGGGGAAAAATACTGTTTTAAAATGTGAAGAAAACAAGTAGAATTGGTGAAATTGAAAAGGACACACAAAAGCTCATTGAGAAAATTAGAATTGGGAAGTGGAAGCTAATGACTCCATGAGATAACAGGAAACAAAAAAAATATTAAATCAAACAAATGAAAAATAAAAGAAAATATGAAAAAATCTCATGGGAAAAGCAAAGTACTTAGAAAATATCTCCAGGAGAGATAATTTGAGAATAATTGAAGTACCTGAAAGTCATGTTTTAAAAAAGAGCTCAGTCATTATATTTCAAGAAATTATCCAGAGAGAATTCTGAGATGTTAGAGGAGGTCAGAGAATTTTCAGCTATCCAGATTTTCTCTGCAAGAACAAATAAACAAAAAAAAATTACTTCAGAGTTGCAGAAATAAATATGAGTTAAAGTGGTGTCCTCCTTAAGACAATTTTAGAAGATTGCATGAAAGACCTGATTTCTGGGAAGAGATTTGGCATGAATGAAGTATAAATAACTCTAGACTAACTGCCTTAGCATGAAACAACAAAGCCTGAGGGCAACCGTGTTGAGAGACAATCTCAACCTTAGAGACTCTTCATTTTGCAGATAGGTGAGGTTCTGATTCCTGAATAGGAGAGGATTGAAGGAACTTTTTACAGTTAAGGGATGCCAAGCTCAATTTTGCTGAACAAACATATCCCAGACTGTAGGGAGAAGGTAGCAAATACATGGTGAGTGCATTAGCAAGAATTGGGAACCCTGTTTCCTGGGTACTTGCTAGAGAGCAGAGTCCCAGGTTTCAGTTCCAGGGCAGAGAGGATAGCTTTAGGTTGCAACCACCAGAGGGACCATGAGGAATAAGATCACTTGTGGGATATTGTGGTTGGGAACCCCCTTTCTAGATTAGGAGTAAAGAGAAGAGTGTCCTGAGATAGACTTCAGAAAATAACAGCAAGAAAGACCTGAACTTTGGAGCATCATTTCCCATATAAATAAACTAAAATTAATAATAACCAAACATGGAAACTTACTATAAGGATAGAAAAAAATCTGGGTTCATATTCAGAGGAAGATAGTGGAGCTAAAAAGTCATTTTTTTTTTCAGTGAGAAATGTTAAATAGTACAAAAGGAAAAAATTTCTTGGAAAAACTTAAAGAGACTTTAATATAAAATAAGAGGGATTAAAAAGAAATTAGAAAAATAAGAGTAATCTAAGACTATTGAGAAAATTATGAAAAGAAAGTAAACCAATGGGAAATATAGAATTAAAAATTTAAGGAGGAAAATAATTCCTCGAAAATTAGAAATGATGAAGGGGAAACCAATGACATTCTAAGACACCATGAAATCATAAAACAAAATCAAAAGAATGAAAAACAGAAGAGAGTGAAAAATCTCATCAGAAAAACAACCTATATGGAGAACAGATTGAGAATTAATATAAGAATAATCAGATTTCTAGAAACTGATGATTTTAAAAAAAGAATCCTGATATTATAAGACAAATTGTAAAACTCAAAATAAATGAAATCTTTAAAAAAGAAATTATCAAGGAAAATTGTGCTGAAGTTCAAGAAAAAAAGGGGAAATAGAAATAGAAAAAATCTACTATCACTAACTGAAAGAGATACCAAGAAGAAAACTTATCCTAGTCAAGTTTCAAATCTCCCAGGTTAAGGAGAAAATACTGGAAGCTACAAGAAAGAAGCAATGTAAATATTATTGAGTTACTAAAAGCTTTACAGGAGACTTAGTGGTTACTATATTGAAAGACCATATGTCTTGTTATATTATATTTCATAGAACAAAAGATCTAAAGTTACAAAGGTAACTCACCCAGAAAAGTTAAGTATAATTCTGAAAAAATATGCGTAGTTAATGTACTCTAAAGCTTTCAAATTTTTGAGACAAAAGCATTCAGAAATTAAAAGAAAATTTGACATATAATATCCAGGAGAAAGATTTGTAAAGACCAATTATATGCAATTCAATAAAATCAGATTGTTTATGTGTGAAAATATATGTGAAAAATATAAGAAGTTCCTTTATGATTGTCACCATTATTTGCGTAGCTTGAAAGAAAGCTGCATGCTGAGCTGAATATGATAGAGTAATTCTAAAAAAAATAAAAACTGAATTAAAGCAGAAAAAGGAAAAAAACTTATACAGAAACTAGTAGGGGGCAGCATGGGTAGTTCTGGAACCATACTATCATTGGTAATGTGCTAAAGAGGAAATAATGTAGATATTTAGAAAGATATAATAGTCTTTC
This sequence comes from Macrotis lagotis, assembly GCF_037893015.1. Classification (NCBI taxonomy): domain Eukaryota; kingdom Metazoa; phylum Chordata; class Mammalia; order Peramelemorphia; family Peramelidae; genus Macrotis; species Macrotis lagotis. The sequence continues at coordinate 567,574,606 of NC_133666.1, read as the reverse complement.
AAATTTGGAAATAAATAAGCAAACAGAGGGAGAGGGTGTGGGAGAGGACAAAGGAGAGACTCTTGGAGTGGTGGGAGTAGGTTAAGGATTAGGAATACAAAATTGGTAGAAACAAAGCAGAATAGTGAGGAAGGATAGGGTAAATAGAACGAGAATGAGGAAAAAAATAGGAAGAATGTAAATGAGATGAATTTACCCATAAAATGGAAATGGATAACAGATTAAAAATTTGAGTTCATCAATATGTGGCTTTCAAGAAATATTACAAAAAAATTGACATAAAAAATCAGAGATAGTAATCATGAACTCTGACATATTTAAAATTAAAATAGATGTAATCAAAAGTAAAAAATAGAAAAACTATCCTTTCAAGAATATTATTCAATATAGTATTAGACCATTTAAAATACCTACACAGTATAAATTATCTGAGCATATAACTGCTAAAGCAGACACAGAAACTAAATGAATATAAACATAAAATATTTTTATAAAAATAAAATCAGATTTAAATAATTAAAGTAATATTTATTATTCATGGCTAGGTAAAATATAATTTTTAAATCGACAATTTTACATAATATATTTATTCAAAGTCATCCTAAATAAATTATTAAAAATTATTTCATTAAGAATAAATAATAACAAAGTTCATTTAAAAAAAACAAAAGTCAGAACTTTTGAAGAAACCAGAGAGGAAAAGATGTAAAGGCAGTAGATTAGCAATATCAGACTTTAAGCTATATTTAAGGTAAAAGCATTGTTGAGATATAAAAATAATTTTGATATTTTAAATTTAATTTAATTTTAATTTAATTTAATTTAAAATTTTCTTATATAAATAAAACCTATGTATCCAAAATATAAATGAAGAAAATCAGAGGAAAAACTTTCATAGAAAATCTTTTAGAATATGATTATGTTGAAATATTGGTGTAGCATAGGAAATGATGAACTGGTTGATTCAAAGAAACAGGAAAGACTTGGACTTATGAAAGAAGATGCTATCCAGAGAAACCCATGATAGGAGTAAAGGAGCTTAGTAGGGTCTTACAGATCTGTGCATACATGTATGCTTATAGATATCTATGTGTTCATTATAGATATAAATATGGATATATGTGGATGTATATTTATGTATTGAATGAATTTGGTCCTTAAGAAATAATATAGTTAGAAATAAATTGTGGGGGCAAATAGTGACACAGTGGATAGAGCACCAGCCCTGGAGTCAGGAGGACCTGAGTTTAAATCCAGCCTCAGACACTAAATAATTACCTGTGTGATCTTGCACAAGTCACTTAACCCTACTACCTTGCAACAACCAAGGAAAAAAAAAAGAAAGAAATTATGAAAGTATCCCAGAACTTTTGTATTTTACTGGTTTAATAATAGGTAATGAGGCTGGTTTGTTATACAGAATCTTAAAAACTCATGGGATAAAAAAATAATTAATTCATAAAAATAAAATTTAATTTCACTTTACCTATATTGAAAGGAGTTCCAGTCATAATGGGTCATTATTTGTCCTTTGCTTTTGAAGAGGATCACAACATCATGGATATAACTACATAGCATGCAATTAAATTGAATTTAAATGAGGGGCTGCTGAGCAAAATTAAATTCTTCTCCATAGCTATCTAGGTCCAGTGACCAGATATGGAGCAAAATAACTTGAGAAGATGTAATGATTGACCTTGGCCTTTTTAAGCTAGGATCTTTAATATTACTCATTCTTTACTTCTTTTTTTTATTACTTTTTCTTTATTTCTTTTTGGAGTTTTTTAATTTGCTTTCACAGCATGACTTGCATTGAAATGTTTCTTGCAAAACTACACTATAACATATCATATGGTATCTATAGCATAACTATATCAAATTGCTTGCCTTCTCAAGCAATGGGGATGGGGAGGATGTAAGGAAATGAATACGTAACTCAAAATTTGAAAAAAAGAATGCTAAAATTGTTTTCACATGTAATTAGGAAAACAAAATATTAAATTTTTAAAAAGACAACTAATATGACTCACTTTTGTCTCCAAACAGGCTTGATCATGGACACTTAAAAAAAGTGTCTATTTGGATGGGTGGACATTTTCATCCAGTCTCCAAATGTATGTGATATTGAATTTTTAGTTTTAATTAGTTTTTTAACTTTAAATTAAATTTTTCATTTTTCAATTAACAAGAAATTATTATTCAACCCAGCAATTCCAATTCTAGGTCTATATACAGAAGAAATTAAAAAAAAGAAGTCCTACATGTTCCAAAATATTCATAGCAGCTCTTTTTGTAGTGGCAAAGAACTGGAAATTGAGGGGATGCCTATCAATTGGGGGATGGCTAAATAAGTTATGGTACATGAATACTATGGAATAATATTCTATAAGAAATCAGAAATGGCCAGACTATAGAGAAGCATGGAATGACTTATAGGATTTGAGGTTGAGTGAAGGGCTCTTCTCAGCAGTTCAGAGAGCTTGGACAACCATATTAGACCAGCTATGGACTATGTTATCTCCAACCAGAGGAAGAAAAACAAAACAAAACATCAAAAAATAACTCTTCAGAATCTTGATGAACATTTTATAAAAATTATCTCTTCTGTATCTCTTTCCCTTAATCCTAATTCCTCATGTTGAAAATGAATACTCTGTAAACATGCTTATCAAAAATATGTATGTACAACACTAACCTGATTGTTTACCACTGGGAGGGAGGGAGATGGCAAGGGAGGGTGGAAGGAAATTTTGTAACATAAAAATATACATGTGCATATGGATGAAAAAAATTTTAAATACATTAAAAAAGATAAAAAATGTGATCCATTCCTGAGAGAGCTGATATTATCTGAAGACAGAATGAATAACATTTTTTTCTTTTTCTCTCACTCTATTTCTTGTGAAATTTTTTCTATCTTTGTGGGGGCAAGGGGAAAATGTTTACTTTTACAAAATGTCTATTTTAGCAATGTGTAAATCAGTTAATTAATTAATTAACATCTAAAAAAATCAAGCACTGAAATAAACTAAACACTTAGAAAAATATAAAATATTCAGAATAATAGGAAAAAAAGTCAAGTTTAAATGGCGATCACAGAAAAATAAATTGAACTAAATATTAATAAATTTCAAGGTCAATAGATACTGATAGCCAAACAACTACTTGCAACAGGGGCCAGAACTAAAAGTCTTTTCTTCCATTTCTTCAATTGTGATTAAAGCATGATTTCTGAGGATTTATGAAAATGTGTCTCCTGAAAAAAGATATCTGAAATATATTCTGCAAAGCATCCTCTCCCAGATTCAGAAGCATTTGCAGCTTATGCCTCTCTAGCTTTAGTCTCTATTTTGCATTTATGATTTGTTGAAGAATCAGAGTATTACTAACCATTTTATTGTTTTGAAAAATTATTTTCAAAAGAATTGATGAGTCATAATGTTTACCTTTATATTTTTCTGGATTGAGTAGAATTATGTATAGTTTTGGTACTAATTTCTACTCTAGGGTCTTATCATCTTAGAATAATGATTTTGGTGTCTGAGGATTGATTCTGATTGACACAACAACTATTTAAATTATAGATTCCCTCTTAATAGACTTGTTCATAAGAGTTCATTTCTTTTCCTTTTAGGTACAAAAGTAATATTAAAGCAAGAGAATTCTGAACAGAGAGAAATATTGTAAACTTTTCCCTTTTTTTCTGTATTGAGACAAACATTATGGTCCTTTTATTTTTCTATATTGTTCTTTCCTTACAAGCAAAACCCTAATAAGCAAGGAATGTACTTAGCAAATACACTGACAAAATAACTAATCTTTTGAAACTTAAACTTTTTCTATATTGACTCTGTATTAATCTACTCCAAGTCATTTCACCTGGTCCTCCTAGTTATACATCAGAAGTTCCTCAAAGCTACCTTGTGTTAACAAAGGCCTAACTCTCAGTCAAGCTGATGCCTTCGGTTAAGGCACTATAAATTCTTAACATAATTTATGAATTTAAGATCCATAATTTTAGTTCTTCCAGGAATGCAGAGGAACACCACCTTTTGTCATATATTAAGCCACTTTTTAATCTCTAAACTCTTCCCTAACTCCTCCCTGCACAAGAGGTCAGCTACACTCTTTATAAAAGTTCAACTCACCTTCTTCAAACTGCTGATTTTAGATGACCTTAGCTAATCAGTTTTTAAAAAGACAACTAATATGACTTATTTTTCTTTATCTTGCCAAAGAACTCTGTGAATTAACTTGTAACTTTTTACAATAACCTGTCAATTAAACTTATGCCTTTTCTTACCCTCCTGAGTCTGAGTTTTGTGATTTCTTCACTGATAAATAAGCCCACATCAATGATTGCAAGCCCCTTCCCTGAACAATTCTCCCTGCTACAGTATGAAATAGAGAAACCTGAACAATGAACTCCTTACTAACATAACTAACAATGAGTTAGCACAACTAACTCATTACTAACAACCTACTTGTTTTCCCAACTTTTTTATAGAAGCTCAATTTATAAAAAAAAAGTATAATCTGACTTTAAATTTTCCTTCTTTTACTTCAGATATCAAAGATTTGGAGGGTAGCATCTTTTTTATGAACCAGAGCTAAAAGAATTTCCTATAGGGGTTAGTTGTGTAGGGTGGCAACAGTTATATTTCCCACTTAACTTCTCAGTTCCTATATTTTAATCTTGTTCCATATACCAGATCTCACAGAAAGTTGCATTTACTTTTTTTTAGGTTTTTGCAAGGTAATTTGTTTTACATTTTTTATATTTTAAAGAGGAATGACAACTGAGGTAAAACAATAGATAAAAAGTAGCTAAAAAGCAAAACATGGGAGATAAAAGTAACTAGCTTGGGGCATGGTAATGGAAAACTAAATGACCTAAAGAGAAATGAGACAAGATTAACATTTGTACTCTCCCTCCTTAAATGAAGGTTCTGGTGAGACACATCAATTCAGAGGTACAGGCTGCAGGAGACAGAGAATACTTCCAATATGTGAATTTCAAATTTAAAGTCAGACTTCACAAATAAAAGCTATGAAATGATAAAATGCAGTGCAACAAGCAGAGATGTAACCTGGAGATGATGGGTATGCTCTGTGATTATCATTTCTTCTTATCTTCACAAGCTACATTGCAGCAGCCCTCAACTTTGAGAACATATGAGCCTTTTAAACTTTGAATCCAGTATCACAGAGTAATAATGAAGAAAGAAGATGAGTTTTAGAACTGATTGTTCTCTCCAGCTCCAAAATGGCATCCAGAATCAGACCTCAAATGCTATGCCATATTGTTAAATTTTTTTCCAATAATCATAGAGAAGTTTGGGTCAAGGAATTACAAACTTTTATTGAGCCCCAAATATTATCTAGAGTGTGGCCTAATGCCTTCTTTCCTAGATTTTCTGGATCCAGACCCTAGTTTAAATTTATATAAAGTAATGACAAAGTTATACCTATATGGAACTCCAATAGAAGGATGCTGATTCCATCCCGTATTATTCAATATGGAAGATATGACAGGTTCAGAGTGACAGAATTATGAGCTTCCCCCTGAATTTAGGCATTGAATCCCTTACTGCACTACTGAATCAGTTACAGAACCTCGTAATCTTGTGAATTGAGTCAGGGGATTAAATACACTATCCCTCTGCAGTATTAGACTAACCAAGTTATACATCTACTTCTAAGGACAGTCCAAAGGCTACCTTAGTAGTTAGAGCAACAACTATAGCCTTGACTCTGTCCTATATTTTTAGCCCTAGTAACTTTTTTTGAAGCAAAAGTTTCCCAATCACTTTTTTGGGTCTAAAGCTCTTTTTAAATCTTTATTGAAGTAGCTGAAGGGAAAATGACTTCTTACACAGCTCAATTTTCTGATCTCCCCTCATGATACTGAGATTGAGTACTATAATATTGCCAGAGCCCTTGGAGCCATCTCATCAATCCATTTGGAGAAGTTAGGTAGCTACCACAAGAAAAAAAAATCAGAGAATTCATGTAGATTTAAAAGAGGCTTTAGAAGTAAGTGTAGAAAACGGCAATGAATAGGAATGGATAGATGATGTCAGCAATTGGATGGGGAACTGAAGAAGTGTAGAGAACTTCATTGCTAACCTTATCTCTTCTTGCATCATGCTAGATAGCCAGTCAGTTTGTTAGCCAATTCTTTCACTTCTTGCTTTTCTTGGTCAATTATTTAAATGAATTATGTATTTGTGCTATTTGACTGGTTATGTCAAAAATGTTGGTCAACAAACCCAAGTTAATTAATGTGCATACCGAATTCCACAGAGTAATCAGAGGGATAAGCCAATTCCTTAAAAAAGAAACAGACTTTCTCTTTAGCACAATAGAGTGTGTTGCTGAGACGAGTCCAATATTTTCTTAAATCTGCAGATTAAACAAATTACCAATTCAAACTCTAGACTTTTTTCTTTCCTTGAAAATTAAAAGGAAAAAAAAGCAAAACAAAAAAGAAAACAAAAATTAGCAAGAAAACCACATTGTGGAACAGAGAAATCTTCTAATGTGATTAATATAAAATATTACCTAGCCAAAGGGAAGAAGCAAAGAGTGGACATATGTCACTGAATTGAGCTAGAGGATTCAACTATTTTTCTAGTTAATTTTTGAAATGCTATCAGTGGCTCAAACTACAAAGCTTCTGGCCTCTCTTGAATAGTTCCCCTGATAGCATTAGAGCAGTGCAGCAATCTATATTAAAATAGTTTATCATTGAAGCAAAGGAGATATTGGAGAAAAAGAGACAGTCAAAGGGGTGCTTTCAATAATCCAGGTTAAAATTAATGAGAACCTGAGGATGTGATAGAGTGAAATCAGAGGAAATTGATCCTAGAGATTTGGCAGAGACAAAAATCTATAAGATGTGAACAATAATGTGAATGTGATCAGGATAGCAATCAATTGAATAGTCAGTTTCATGACTAGATCTTGAGACTGAATAGTACAAGCAGTTTCTATGGTACCTGTCACACCTTCTCTTGAAGCTGCAATATTATTAAGTAGATGGTAATAAAAGTACAGCTATCACCCAGGAAATGTCTTAGAAATAAGAAGAAAGAAGAAATCTTTTGCAAAACTTTGACTTGGAATTAATTTTTTTCCTAAAACATTTTATACCTGTTATAGAGATCAGATCGAGAAAGTAAGAAGTATTTATTAGCAGTATCATGTACTAGTATGCACTTTGCAATTATAATTGATCAGTGATAGCCAATCTAATGAAGCTATGTGATCCTGAGCTGCTGTTTGCTTTAGTTTACTCATCTGTAAAATGGAGATAATAATAATAGCACCTATCTCTCAGAGTTGCTATGAGGATAAATGAGATAATATTTGTAAAGCATTTTTCACAGTATCTGGCACATAGTAGCTTCCATATCATTATTATCATTATCATTATCATTATCATTATTATTATTATTATTATTATCATCATCCCCATCATTTATTAGCGAGAACTTACCAGTGTCATCATAAAAGATAACCAAATCTCTTAAAATTTTAATACTTCATGTCTTTAATTTGTATTAAAGTTTGACCAAAATAGCCAGCATGTTGAAATATTCTTTGGGGTATTTTATAGATAGAATTACTTTTAATCAGAGCATTATTCCAATTCAAAAGTGTATTTTTTTTAATTGTAAATTTGCATCAAGGACTTCTCTTGAAATTCAAAAGCGGTTCATGCTGCCCTAGAATGATGATTCAATCACTCATATCCTCTAGGATTCTCTGATCAATTAGATGATCATTCATGATTCCATTTCCTTTGACATTTGTACTTCACTGTCCCTCAAAAATTAATCATTGTTCCCCAGACAACCAGTCTGTAGTCATAGAGGTTGACCTAGTTATGGATAACCGAGTACCTGTGGGGCTTGCTGAAGGGGAAATAGTGAAGGAGTAATGAGAGCACAACTTCTAATGTGGAAGCATAGTCAAGAAGCAACATCAGTAGCATATTGGACAGTGGTATGTAAACATAGTGAGAAAAGTATATTCCTTTTCAGGAAGAGATATTTGGCTATGATATGAAAGGGTAAAATTCTGAAGAACAGAAAAATGAATTTTTTAAATCACTCATAGAAATACTATAGAGTTTGAAGTTCAAAATCTGAAAAAAATGTGAGGATACACAATCTTTGAATGCTTAACTCTTCATTCACATGTGAAAAAAACCATGCCTTCAGTGTCTCAATAGAAAAGACAACAAATTTAAAACACTGTGCATCTAGAAAATTGGGTGAAAAATAACTATATAGTTTTCAAAAATGGAATCTTCATTGTGAAGGCAATTCATAGAGAATTACAATGAAAAGCAGTTAAAATATATTCCAAAAATAAAGGAGTAACAAAAAGCTATAAATTAGAACCCTGAAAAATGAAACAATAAATTCAATATTAGGTGAGTTCCTGGAAGAAGAAAAAAATCACCAGTTAATTTGTAAATACTCAGAATAAAGACAATGGTGATGTTTATGTATGTATGCATGTATGTATGTATGTGTATGTATGTATATGTGTATGTTTCTGTGAATATTACTATTTAACTATGAGACAAGTTCTTATCTATTATATATAACTTGGGGAGGTTCAAATAAAACTAGAAAAATCTTAATGTGCTTCAATTTAGGATAGTATGCTTTGTTAGATAGGGAACATATTAAAATTGATATATTATGCCTCATTCAAACCTTTGACTCGATTCCACATAGGTTTCTCTGAATGTTCCTTATTCTAGATTAACATGCATACAATATATATGTATATGTCTATGTGTGTGTGTGTCTGTCTGTCTGTCTGTCTGTCTGTATATAGATATAAATATATAGATATAGTTAGCTTTTCAGTCTTATCTGATTTTTCATGACCCCATTTGAGGTTTTCATGGTAAAGATACTGAAATAGTTTTTCATTTCCTTCTCTAGTTTATTTAACAGATGACAAAATGTGGCAAACAGTTTTAAGTAACTTGCTCAGCATCACATAGCTGGTACTATTTGAAGTCAAATTCAAACGAAGGAAGATGAGTCTTCCTAACTCAATCCATTTCCTGCTACTCTATTCACTATCACCTAGTTTCCTATGTATGCATGCATGCATACATACATGCATATATATGTTTGTTTATTTATATAAACATATTAGTATATATGCAAATGTATCAAATATTATAAACATATTTATGTTTATATGTGTCTATGTAGAGATACCTTATTAGACTGAACTGAAAGAGCACATACAGTGATATAGAACCAACCCATTTTTAAGCCATTTTTATTACTTAGCCTTCCATCCTTTAGTACTTTTTCAAACATGGTATTGACTATGGAGAATCAAGGTTGTGATTCAGGTTATCCCTGTAGGTGGCTAAACTAGGCATGGAAAAGCAGAAGTTGTGTGGTTTAAATTATCTACCCGGTGACAATATGTATGCCATGCCTATAATTTCCAAGAAAGTATAGATACACTATAACCAAGTTACATCAATATTCTTGCTTTTTAGATCACAAAATAAACACATTCTCCTGGATTTGTCAAGATTAGAAGATCTATTCAGTCTATTATTCCATAATAAATCTTTGGCCATTTGTAAAACATTTCCTCTATCTATTTGGTTAAGTTTAACATAGTCATAGTATTTCCATAAGGAAGTGGAGGGTATTTTTTTTATTCATCGCTTTAGTCATTAGGGAAAAATTATAACTAATAAATGTATGATACTCATATCTCATTTGACTCATATCAAACCTAAGGAGTACATACTGTTGTTCATTAGTAAATGATACAAATCCAGACTTGATTTATTATTTTGCTAATTGTCTGAATTTAATGGTATGTAGAAAATATTAATGCAGTTTACATTTCAAAGTATGCTATATGAATATTTTTCAAATATATCTCATTAAACAGTTACTAGTATACATGAAATTTTTATCCTTTCATTACCAGGAGACAGAAAGAGGTTTAGTGACTTTCTCATGGTCACAAAGCTAATTAGCATTTGAGGTATGATTAGAACTTGTCATCCTGGCTATAAGTCCAATACTCTTATCTTTGAAAACACATGCATCTCAATACTTTTTTAACAATGACCCTACAAGATAGGTAGTACTAGAATCATCCCAATTTGAAAGATGAAACAATTGAGACTCATAAAGTTCAAATGAATGTCTATTGTCACATAATAACTGAGCTAGGCTTTAAACTCAGGGAGTATGAACTTCTACTACAACATACCATAAATGAGAATAGTTAGGTAACTCAATGGATAGAGTGCTGTGTATAGAATCAGGAATTTAAATCTGACTGTGAGACTCTAGGCAAGTTATTGAAACCTTCTTGCCTCAGTTTCCTTATTTTTAAAATAATCTGGAGAAGAAAATGGCAAATCTTTGCCAAAAATATTCTAAATGAGGTTCACAAAAAGTGAAATGATGGAAAAACTAAAGAATATCAATTGTTTTATAGTATTATTTTAAATATAATGACGTATATATACAGAATGAAAAAATAAAACCTCATATTTCCCAACTTTCTATTATGAAATTAGACAATAAAACTACATTCTAAAACAGTTCTGGGGGCAGCTAGGTGGTGTAGTGGATAAAGCACCAGCCTTGGAGTCAGGAGTACCTGGGTTCAAATCCGGTCTCAGATACTTAATAATTACCTGGCTGTGTGGCCTTGGGCAAGTCACTTAACCCCATTTGCCTTGCAAAAAAACCTAAAAAAAATAAAAAAAATAAAACAGTTCTAAAAATTGTTTGGGACACTGAGCTGTAAGAATCAAGAATACAACAAAATACTATTCAAGAAGCCTGAGATCAATAAATGATTTACCTTCTATTTATTAACAAAAAATAAAACTTGCCTTAAAAGTTTAAAATGTTACTTTAAATGTAACTTTTTAAAAGGTGCCTCCTGCTTCTTTAAAAATAGAAGTTTTGAAAAAAAAGAGTGATTTAAACAAGCATAAGATAATCTCACTGTGATCAACTCTCGCCATTATAAGCTCTAACAGTGTGACAAATAAAATTCACCAAAAAATGCTGAGCAATAAAGGGGATTTTTGTGATGAGAACAAGTGTAACAGTGACCTTTACATTCCATGATTACATCAAATTAACAACCCTCCAGTGCTGTTGGTAATTACTTATAATGCCATAGTGAAAAGGCCACTGTGATTATACAAGATTTTCACCAGAAAACTATTCTAAGAAACTTTCTTTTAGAGTTCTATCAATTTAGGAGAAATTCTTTTTTTTTATCCAATAACCATATGAAAATAGAAAACAACTGTGTTTACTACCCCATTGTAAAAGTCCCTTATCAAAAACAGGAACATTTTATGGACTCTAGAAGCAGTGGATTTTTTTTCTTTTATCTTAGTCCTAATTCCTCATATAATAAAATTACTACTATGTAAACATGTTAATACAAATGTATATTTATAAGTTGTACAAATGTATAAGTACAACCAGGCTGTTTGCCACTGAGGGAAAGGGGGTGGGAAGGGAGGGTAGTAGAAAAAATGTGTGACTTTTTTGCAAGTGTATGAATGTAGAAAAACTTCCATAACATTTAATTGGAAAAACAAAATGAAATATCAATAGAAGCAGTAGAGATTGTTGCTCTCATGTTTATTATCAAAAAAGAGCCTCCATTGATCTTAAATCACACAATCACTAGGTTAATATACTCACTCTGGGAAACATTAAGAAACAATAAAACAATCAAAAGAACAAAAAACTAGAAGAATATGTGAAATAACTCCTCAGAAAGAAACTAATCTGGAAGATAGATTAAGGAGAGATCATTTAAAAATCAATGGACAATATGGCAGGCTTGATCAAAAAAACAGCATAGACATATTTCAAGAAATTATCAGGGAAAACTATTCTGATATCCTAAAACCAAAAGAGTAATTGAAAGAATCCAGGAGGTACTACCTGAAAAATATGTCAAAATGAAATCTCCAAAGGCTATTATACCAAATTCCAAAGCTCCCAGGTTAAAGAGAAAAGTCAAAAAGAAACTAATCAAAGTTCACAGAGCCACAGTCAAAATAACACAAATTGTCATAAATTTGGCACATACAAATTTAAGGCATGGAGAGCTTATAATATGATGTTCCAGAAAATGAAAGAGCAGGAATTATAACTAAAAATAATCAGAACAACAAAGCTGAATACAATTTTTCAGAAAAGATGAATATTTAATGAAATAACTTTTAAGCATTCCTGATGAAAATATCAAAGCAGATTAGAAAAGTTGACTTTCCAAAAGATAAACATGAAAGACAAATTATAGAAAGGTCAATTAGGTTAAGCTATTTATCCTTCTATATGGGAAAATGATACAAGTTCTCTCTATATAAAATATAATTGCTAGGAAAGCTAGGAAGATTCCATTTTGAAAGATAGTACAGGGCTGGCTAGGTGGTGCAGTGGATAGAGCACTGGCCTTGGAGTAAGGAGTACCTGAGTTCAAATCTGGTCTCAGACACTTAATAATTACCTAGCTGTGTGGCCTTGGGCAAGCCACTTAACCCCATTTGCCTTGCAAAAACATAAAAAAAAAATAATACAAAAGATGGTCAGTTATGTTGGGTTCATGTAAAAGAAATGAAGAGGCAAGAAAGAGATTGTCTGGTAGAAGAGGAAGGGAGAGAAAAAATGAAGGGAATTATCTCAATACAAGGGATACACAGGAAGAGCTTTTACAATAGAGGGGAAAATGGCTGGGAAGAAGATAACATTTGAATCTAAACTGAATCAGAGAGAGAACATATATGAATATGAGTATATTTGCAGATATGTATGTATATACATATGTGTGTGCATATATATATATATATATATATATATATATATATACATTCAATTGGTAATAGAAATATATCATACCTAATAGGGCAATATAAAGGAAAGGGGAAAAGAGAAAAGAGGGGGAGGTGATAAAAATGAGGTCAGATAAAAAAGGGAATGATCAGAAGCAAAACAGACTTTAAAGAAGGAACAGGATTTAAAAAGAGAGAGAAAGATAAACAAAAGAATGGAGGACGGAGGTAAATGAACAGCAAATAATCATAATTGTCAATGAATATAGGATAAACTAGTCCATCAAATAAAAACAGATAGCAAAATTGACTAGAAAGCACAATCCAAAAATCTATTATTTACTAGAATTACTCTTGAAACAGAGAGCTAAAAAAGGAGCTAGACCAGAATCTATTGTGATTCAATTAAAGTAAAAAAAAAAATAGAGGTAGTATTCATAATCTCACAGAAATAAAAATAAAAACAAATCTCATTGAAAGGAATAAGCAGGGAAAATATATCCTGGAAAATAAGAATCATTGACAATGAAGTAACAAAACTACTATACATATGTAACAAACTGCAAAACATCCACTTTTTTTTTTTTTTTTTTTTTTTAGTTTTTGCAAGGCAATGGGGTTAAGTGGCTTGCCCAAGGCCACACAGCTAGGTAATTATTAAGTGTCTGAGGCCAGATTTGAACTCAGGTACTTCTGACTCCAAGGCCAGTGCTCTATCCACTGCACCACCTAGCCACCCCAAAACATCCAAATTCTTAAGAAAAAAAAGGTTAAATGAAATACAAGAGGGAATAGACAACAAAAATATACTACTCGGGGGCCTCAACTTTCCCCTTTCAGAACTAGACAAATCAAACAAGAAAATAAACAAGAAAGAAGTTAGAAAAATTTTGATATGATACACATCTGGAGAAAACTCAATGAGTATAGTATAGAGTATACCATTTATTTTCAGCCACACACCTTCAAAAGTTTGACAATGTTTTAAGGCACAAAATTTCACAAAAGCAGAAAAACAAAAATATTAAAAAGGCCATAATACAATAATAGATGTATTTAGCAAAATCTATATAAGCATAGATTAAAAGCTGAGTGGAAGTTATATAATTTAATCTTGAAGAATGAGTGAATCAAAGAATAAATCTTAGAAATTATTAATTTTATTAAAGTAAATAACAATGATATATTATAAAATTTGTGGGATGCAACAAAATAATATTTAGGCAAAATTTTATATATAAATATGTGCCCATCAATAAAATAAAAAGGAAATTAAAAAATTAAACACACAATTTTTAATTTAAGCACTAAAGTGGAAGTTTTAAAAATTAAAGGAAGAATTAATAAAATTGAAAGTGAAAAAGTGGATTAATAAAGCTAGAAGTTGTTTACATAAAAATAAACTATTTTTAATTTGATTTTAAAAAGAAAGAAAATCAAATTATTAATATCAAAAGTGAAATCAGTGGATAAGGAAATTATCAGGAGTTATTTATTCCCAATTATATGCCAGAAAAACTAATAATATAAGTATAATGGAGAAATAATTATAAAAATATAATTTTGCCAAGATTAACAGAAGAGGAAATAGAATAATAATCTGAAAACCCATTTTAGGAAAAGAAATTGAACAAGCCATCAAATAGCTTCCCAAGAAAAAAGGCCCCCTCATCAGATAGATTTACAAGTAAACTCTATCAAAAATTTAAGGACCACTTAATCCAATACTCAAATATAAACTATTTGAGAAAATGGATAAATGGGGTCCTGTTAAATTCCTTTTATGACACAAACAAGGTTTTACTTAGGGAGAACAAAATCAGAAAAATCATAGAGCAATTTCCTTAGTTAATGTTGTTATAAATTTTAAAAATAAAAGACTAGCAAAGAGATGATAGCAATATATCACAAAGATCATACACAATGACCAAGTAGAATTAATACCAGGAATGTAGGACAAGTTATAAATTAAGAAAATTGTTAGCATCATTTACATTTTCAATAACCAAAACCATAATTTTATCAGTAGAGGCAGAAAAAGACTTTTACAAATTATAACACTCAGTCCTATTAAAAAAACTGGAAAACAAAGAAATAAATGGAGTCTTTATTACCCTGGTAAATACTATATATATGAAATCAAGAAACAGCATTGTCTGCAACAGGAATAAACTTGAATCCTTCCTAATTAGATAAGGCTTAAATCAAGGATGTTCATTTTCACTAGTATTATTCAATTTTGAATTAGAAATGCGATCAATATCAATAAGCTAAGAAAAAGAAATTAGAGGAATAATTAAGAAATAAGGAAAACATACTATCACTTTTTGCAAATGATCTGATGGTGACCTTAGTAGACCCTAGAAAATCAAAAGACTAGTTGAAATAATAAGCAATTTCAGCAAAGTTGAAAGCTATAAAATAAATCTGTATCAATCATCAGTAATTTTACATACTACCAATAAAATCTAGCAGCAAGATATGGAAAGATAAATTCCATTTAAAATAATTGCAGGCAATACATAATGTTTGGAAGTCTAACTGCCAAGAGAAACACAAGGTTTATATGAACATAACTACAAAGCACTTTTAAAGACAGATCTAAACAACTGGAGAAGTGTTAAATTGCTCATGAATAAGCTGAGCTATTATAAAAACGGATAAAAATATGTGTTAATTCACTTGTTGAGTAACATAGAATTAAAAATATTTTATATAGAAATGATAATAAGAAAGTATATGGAAGAATAAAAGGTAAAGAATATCAAATGAATCATGAATATGAAGGAAGATTGTTTATCATAGATTCCAAAGTATATTACAAAATGGAAATATTCAAAACAACATTGCTATTGATAAAAAACAGTGGTAGATCAGTAAATAAATTAGATATGCAATGTACAATCCAACAAATAAATATATGACAAAAATTGATAGAAAAAGTCTGGAAAGGATGGAAATAAGTTTAAAAGAAACTAGGCATAGATCAGTATCTAATATTTCATACCAATATAAAGTTAAAAAAGGATAAATGATTTAGACATAATGGCATAATTAAAGTAAAATAGGAGAGAGAGAGAGAGAGAGAGAGAGAGAGAGAGAGAGAGAGAGAGAGAGAGAGAGAGAGAGAGAGAGAGAGAATTTATACTTTGGCTGAGATTTAGGAGATTTAGACTTCATCAGTTTTTTCAGAAGGTGGTTAGCATTTTAATCACAAGTCATTTAGACTTGTCTTTGATCAATCTATTTCTGAAAAATAGCTAAGGCATCCAGTTTTTTTTTTATCACATAATGTTGTTTTCACTCTATATAATGTTTTCCTCTTTCCACTCAATTCACTTTGCATCTGTTCACATCTTTCCATGGTTCTATGAAACCATCCTAATTGTCTTTTCTTATGATACAATAGTATTCTATCAAAACATATACTATAATTTGTTTAATTATTCTCTGATTAATAAGCATCAGTTAATTTTCAAGTATTTGTCATTATTAAAAGAACTGCTATCAATATTTGTATATATAAATCCTTTTCCTTATTTTCATCTTTGGGATACATGTCTACTAGTGATGTTGCAATATCAACGGATATGGATGATCTCTTAACCTTCTGCAATAGTTGAGAATTGATTAATAGAATGATTGAATCAGTGCCCAACTCCAACAATGAACTAATTTCTCAATTTTCCCATACACCCTTCAAACTTTATCATTGTATTGTTTCTTTCATATTATTCAATCTGATATGTTGCCTTTCTCTAAACAATATTTATTTAGGTAATTTTTTATATTACTATAGACAGATTGAATTACTTCATCTTAAGCCTGCTTATTCATATTCTTTGACCATTTATCAACTGCAAAGGGCCCCTATTTTTATAAATTTTATTTGATTCTCTATAGTTTTGAAAAATGAAGTTTTTATCAGAGAAAATTGCTGCAAAAATATTTTTGAGTTATTCCTTTTTTCTCCTTCAACAATCCCCTTCACTGATTGTTCTGTCTCTCTCTCTCCAACCACCCTGTACATCCTCAAAAAGTTTTGCTTCTGGGGCAGAGCCAAGATGATGGCATGGCGGGAGGAATTCCCAGAAGCTCTTCCCCGCAAAATTTCCAAAAGCCATGAAATTATGACTATATCCAAATTTTAGAGATTTTAGAGAGACTTTCACTCAGAAAGACTGAGTGAAACAATTTTTCAGCTCAAGACAATTTGGTAGACCCATGGAAAGTGTGCATTCCACCAGGATGGGGGTTAGAAAGAGCTGCAGCACAGCCCTGGCTGGGATAAACCAGCTCCAGTTTTCCAGGAAAAGCCAGCTAGGTGCCTGATCCCTATGGGTGCCTAGATCTGTGGCAGCTGGAGCAGTTTCCAGACCTCTTAACCCAGGTATCACTGGGGATGAGTTGGAGGGTTGGCAGAGAACTTTGCCCCAACAGAGTGAACTTAGAGTGCAGGCCACCTCAGGTCTCAGGGCAGCCCTGTCCTGGGAAACTACAGTCACCCAGCAGCTGATTTCAGAGCACTGGGTGGGGAGATAATTCAGAGGTCTCTCTGCTATCCCTGGAAGCAGGATTCTGTTGTTTTGACCATACTCAGATCAGGAGTCCAATTGGGGCCCCCATACTATCACTGAGGAACAGGGACACTCCTCACAGCTCCAGGACAGAGAGGAACGCCTATGGTTATCCACACACAAGAGCACAAGCCAGGAGATTAGTCAAAGCCTCTAATAAGACAATGGAGTAATTAGAGTCTCTGGGTGGGCATACCAAAACCCCCCAAAACTTTGGAAGTACATTAAAATCAAGTCATAGACTGAAGAAATGAACAAACAATAGAAAAAAAAAGAATCTGACCATAGAAAATAATTTTGGTTCCATGAAGGATAAAAATATATGCTCAGAATATGACAAAGTCAAAGCTTTTGTAACACAAGCCTCCAAGAAAAACAGAAATTGGTCTCAGGCAATCGAAGAGCTCAAAAAAGACTTTGCAAAGCAAGTAAGGGAGGTAGAGGAAAAATTGGAAAGAAAAATGAGAACAATGCAGGAAAATCATGAAAACCAAGTCAGCAGTTTAGTGAAACAGGTACAAAAAAGCACCAAAGAAAATAATATGTTAAAAACCAGTTTATGTCAAATGGAAAAAGCAATCTAAAAGAATAATGAGAAGAAGAATGCCTTAAAAAAGAAGAATTGGTCATGTGGAAAATAGATTTTTAAAAGTTCTCTAAAGAAAATAACTTCTTCAAAGGTAGAATGGAACTAAGGGAAGCTAAAGATCTTGAGAGAAATCAATTAACAATAAAAAACAAAAACAGAAGAATGAAAAATTTGATGACAACGTGAAATATATCATTTGAAAAACAACTGGCCTGGAAACTAGATCCAGAAGAGATAATTTATAAATTTTTAGGCTACCTGAAAATCGTGATCAGGAAAACAGTTTAAACTTCATTTTCCCAGAAATAATCCATTAACTTACCCAGATATCCTAGAATCAGGGAGTAAAATAGAAATTGAGGGAATCCACTTTCACCTCCTAAAAGAGATCCCCCCCCAAAAGATTTCTCAGGAATATTATAGCCAAATTCCAGAACTCCCAAGTCAAAGAGAAAATACTACAAGCAGCCAGAAAGGAACAATTCTAATATAATGGTGCTACAGGATTACATAGGATTTGGCAGCATCTACATTAAAGGCTCATAAGGCTTGGAATATATTCCAGAAGACAAAAGAGTTTGGATTACAATTGAGAATCAACTACCCAGCAAAACTGAACATCTTCTTTCAGGGGGGAAGCTGGACATTCAATGAAATGGGGAATTTTCAAATTTTCCTATTGAAATGGCCAGAACTGGACAGAAAGTTTGATCTCCAGGTACAGAACTCAGGTGAAGAAAGATAGAGAGGTTGGATGGGAAGGACTAATAGTGATGGATTTAGTGATGTTGGACTGGGTGTATTCCTACATGGGAAGAAGACACTGAAAACTCATATGAACCCTCTCATTTATAAGAGCAGTTAGAAGGACCGTATATAGACAAGGCAAAGGACAGAGCTAAATATAAAGATATAGTCAATGGATGAAAAGGTAATGTACTGGAGAAAGGGTAAAAGGTAGAATGGGATAAGACATTTTACATAAGAGTCAAGAACAAGGTTTTTCAATGGAGCGGAAGGGGAAAGGTGAGAGGAAATGAGTGAGCCTTCATTTTCATCACAAATAGTTCAGAGAGGAAATAACATACACACTCAATAGGGTAGAGAAATCTATATTACCCTAGAGGAAAAAGGAGAGGAAAGGCATGAGGAAAGGGGGATGGGGGAGGAAAGGAGGGGTGTAGATGATAGAAGAGAGGGAAAATCCTGGGAGAGGGTAGTTAGATACAACACACCTCTGTGGTTCTGAGAAGGGATGGGGAAAGGAGAGAAAGAATAGAATAAATGGGAGTTGGGAGGAATAGAATGGAGGGAAATATAGTTAACAATAGGAACTGTGGGAAAAATTATTGAAGCAACCTCTCTGATAGACATATGATAAAGAATACAACCCATCCCAGAGTTAGAGGCTTGGTATCTGATAATACATTGAAGTACTTTTCTTTTTCTCTCACTTCATTTCTCTTGAGGTTTCTTTATCTTTTGGAGGGGAAGGGGGTTCATGTTCACTTTCACAACAAGATTATTGTAGCAATGGGAAAAAAATCATTAAAAACATTTTGCTTCTGATTACCACCTCAACCTATTTGACCTCTTTTCTATCAACCCCCACTTTTTCTTTTCCTCAAATCTTCCTTTATTTTTCCATAAAGTAAATTATATTTCTATACTCAACTGATTTTGCACATTATTTTTGAGCTAATTCTACTGAGAATAAAATTCAAGGACTCTTCTACATATACCTTCCCCATAGTTCTCTCAATTTTAAAAACTGTTTCACACTTCTTTTATGCAGGATAATTTGCTCAATTCTTATTGTCTTTCCCATTCTCCAACTGTACTCCTTTTTCTCACCAAGTAAATTTATTTTTGTAGATATCACCCCATCATATTAAACTCACATTCATGACTCTCTGTCTGTGAATTCTGGTTTGAAGTGTGTTAGTAATGACATATTTCTTAGGAGTTATGCTCACTAGATACCAAGGCTTAATCAGCCCTTCTACATAAACCCCAGTCCACTCGTGCCTCAGCTGGGCATGTAATACATGTGACTGGGATTTCAGGGAAGAGTCTGCATTTTTCTAAATGATACCAACCCCTACAAGCTTCCCATGGATCCCACTTCTGTAAAAGACAGAAAAAAAGATAATTAATTCCTTAGAAGAGGCACCCCCGAAAAAGAAAAGAAGACTTGAAAAAATTGAATCATCAAATGGGAAAAGAGGTAGAAAATATCACTGATGAAAATGATTCCATTAATAACTGAATCAGGCAAATTGTAGCTAAGTACTCCCTCATATATCAAGAAGTACTAATAAAATCAAAATCATAGGGAATGGGAGAAAAACATGAGCTATCTCTTTGGAAAAACAAATTGACTTGGAAAATAGAAGCAGGAGAGATCATTTGTGACTGACTATACCATGACCAATGAAAGGGTCTTTGCATCACAATTCAAACAGCACAAAAAATAAAAAGCTCTGATATGTTGGAAACAGCTAGATGGTTGGTTGTTCTTCCCCTTTCTTATCAGAGAAGATCAAAATGATATCATTATGTTTGAAACAAATTACAGCATGCCCAACTGCTGCTGATCAGACCAGTACCAGCATAGAATGTTCTACCACAGGTCAGGCACAAATATTTCACATAAACATTGGGGGGGTAGTTACTTTAAACTTCCTTTTGTCACATTTATTTTGAACTACTTCAATTCTACCTACCCCACAGAGCATAGCATCCTCATTGATAAGAAGATGCCATGCTGGGCAGACCTATGAAAATGTCTCCCATGTTGTACAATCAATTCTAAATTGTCCCATTATCACTTCTTCTGACCCCCTTGTGAATGCTTGACCTGTGTGAGTTCTCCATAAAATAGCCTTTTTGGCATATATACATCTAGCATTCTAACAATGTGCCCAGCCCTTAGAGAGTTGCAGTCTCTGTAAAAATATAACACTAGGCAGTTTACCTGGAGAAATGAGCTCAGTGTCTTTTATCTTCTCCTCCCAGAATCTTTCTAAGAAAATTTGCATGCAAGTAATTCTGTTTCTTGACATGGAACTCATAGATTGTCTAGGTTTCACAGGCATACAGCAATGAGGCCAGCATAATGGTACCATAGAACTTCAGTGTGTTAGTTGGTCAAATACCTCTTCTCTCCCACACTTTCTTTTGAAGTTTTACAAATATTGTGCTAGCTTTAGTAATGTATGTGTCAACTTCATTGCCAATGTGTACCTCCCTGGAAAGGATACTACCAAAATAAGTTAACTTGTCCATAATACTCAAAACTTCTCCATTTGCTTTAATCAATGGTTCCACATATGGATCGGTGTAATGCCAGCTGATGGAGTACCTGTGTTTTCTTGGTGTTAATTGTTAGACCAAAATTAATTCAAGTGATAGTTTCAGAGGCTATATTGAGTCAGCAAGCATTTGCAAACATAAGATCATGCAACAACACTCTTCACTTCGTTCTTGACTTGAAACCTTTTCAAGTTGAAGAATTTACTATCAGTGTGGTAGCTGATCTTGATGCCATGTTCATCCTCAGTGAAGGCACTTGATAACATGACTGAAAACATCATGCTAAAAAGTATGAGCAAGGATATATACATGTTTCACTCCATTGATGACCGGGAAATCTCAAGAGCAACATCTGCTATCCAGAACCCAAATAAACATGCTGTCATGAAATTGATGCACAATACTGATGAACTTCTCTGGGCAACCAAATGTTGACATAATTTTCCATAAGCCCTCATAACTAATTGGATCAAGGACTTTGATAATATCTACAAACATTAGTATACCAACCTCTGTTCTTCTCCTGAGGTTTCTCCTAGAACTACCAATCAGCAAACACCATAACAACTATTCCTTGACCTTTTCTGAAGCCACATTGGCTCCCAGGGAGGTGAATATCTTCCAGGTGAAGGATCAGCCCATTGATAAGGACTCTGGCAAGAATCTTATCATCAATTACTAAAAGAGAAATACCCCCATGATAGTCATAGGACATCTTTTTACTTCTATAGAGATGGACAATGGAGGCTTCCATATATTCGAGGGGGATAACCTCTTCTTGCCAAACTGGAAAATTTCATTCAGCTTTTGGAAGAACAATGGACCCCACACCTTGTATAATCGGCACAAGGTGCTTTACCTCTTGAAAGGAACTTAATGGCATTCAAAAGCTCTTCTTCAGTTGAAATTACAGCTAGACACTAACTGACCTCAACTTGATCTAAATGGTCATTGGCTTCTGTTTTAATTAATGATTGTCTGTTAAGAACCCCTTGAAAGTGTTTAGTCCATTTCTCTAGGCTCATATCCCTATTATTAATCAATATTGTTCAATCATCACTGAGTAGTTGAGATGCACTATAGGTCTTTGGCCCATAAATAGTCTTTAGGGCATCATAAAAGAACTTTGGTTTGTTACTATCTGCATAAACCTTAATTTCATCTGTCTTCTTACTGAGTCAAGAGCCCAGGATCTCTTGAGGCTTCACTGTTCCTTTTCTTTTGATAGAACAGAAATGGAAAAATTATCTTGTTGGTAAATCCCATGTTCTCATTTTTAATTTGGCTGCTTTTATATTTCCTCATCATTTTTATCTAAGCAGTCTTGATGTTTGCAAGTTTCTGACCCAGATGAGCAAATGAAGTACTGTACAACAGATCTCTGAAAGCAGCCACTCCTTTTCTGCTCCACAATTGCCAACTGTGTTGACTCAATTTTCCAATCAAGTTAGCAGCAAACTGTTCCTGGTTAGAGAGACACTCTAATCTATTGACAATAATTCTTCTAGTAGTGATTTTGCCTTGGAGCCACCACTTTGGATGAATGTGAATATTTAGCTTGGAGAGGATGAGTCTGTGATCAGTCCAGCATTGAATCACATATTACCTTTGTTAATCTCATATCCTGTCTATCTCTATTTCTTAATAGATCTATTGTATCACATAGTCTTTTGGATGCCAGTGTTTGCTTTGAGGATGCATCCAGGAAGTTTTATTGTGCTTAGGTAAATGGAATTCAGTATTTGTGAGGAGGTCATGAGTCTTGAGTAGTAGGGGACCATTGCCTTACTGTTTCCATCTCCTTTCTTCCCAATGACTCCCTACTATGTCTGGAAATCTTAGCCTACTCTAGCATTAAAATCAGAATTATCTGTTTTTTCTCTTTTGGTACATTGATGATAAGGGTCTCCAGGCCTTCATAAAAATTATTCTTTGACTTCATCAGGATGATTATGCATGTGTAAACTATATCAAATTGCTTATCTTCTCAATGTGGAGATTAGGGGAAGGAGAGAATTTGGAAATCAAAGTATTAAAAATGAATGTTAAGAATTGTTTTTACATGTTACTAGGAAAAAATCAAATATTAAATAAAACAAAAGAAAACAAAAGAACTTTAGCCTTATTGGGAAAGTGACAAGCACTCTATCTGAACAGAGATATAAAAAAGTGGGATGCACTTAAAAGAATGGGAGAGGCAGAGGAAGAATGAGGAAAATTCACTCCTTAAAAAAAGGTTACCAGGAAGAGTTTTAACAGTGGAATGGGAATATGATAAGGGGCAATTTTGTAGCAGCTTTCTCTTCTAAATAGCTTCCAGGAATCACACACACACACACACACATACTTACACATTTACATACACACACACACAAACACACATACACAAACACACACACACACAAAATACCACACATTTAATCACTGAATAAGATACAGAAATTACTCTTACCCAGAAGGAGATAAGAGAAAGGGGTGACAAAAGGGATGACTGATAAAGAAAGGAAGTGATCAAAAGGAAAACAGATTTTTTAAATAATGCAGAGTATGAAGAGGAAAAACAGAAGAAAATAGGAGTCAAGGTACTTCACAATTTGTAATCATGAGATTGAATGGCATGAATTCATCCATCAGATGGAGAATGAAATGGAGACAAGAATCCAACAATATTTTCTGTAAAAGAAAAACAAGTTAATTAGAGAGATGTCCAGTTTTAAAAAATGGCTACAGTGAAATTGATTATGCTTCAGTTGTAGTTTTAAAAAAAGCAGGGATAGCATTCACTATCATAAACAAGGCAAAGAGATCTCAACCAAAAAGAGTAGTGATTATCTTAATGAATATTTATGTGAACATTTTAAATAAAATGATAATAAATGAATTATGGCCATATCTCACAAAGATCATACACAATGACCAGGTGGGATTTATGCCAAGAATAAGAACTGGGTACAATTTATTTTTTTTTTAAAAACTATCAGCATGAATGACCATATAAATATCAAAAAAATCAATGACATGTTCAATATCCATTCTACCTAAAATACATGCACAAGACTAGAAATCAATGACCCACCCCCTTTTATAACTTAAAGGAAATAACTCTACAAAAAAAAGAAAATGTATTTTTTTTGTAATTGGGATACACACTTCAAGTCTTATCAAGATGATCAGTAGTAAAGAAGCAAAGATATCCATCCTCACCAATTTGAGTAAATATTGTGTTTGAAAAGCAAGTTATAGAAATTAGACAAGAAAAACAAATATAAAGAATAAAAATTTATAATGAGAAAACAAAGCTATTATGCCTTGAAGAGAATGATAGTATATTTAGAGAATACTAATAAAGAACTAGTTAAAACAATGAATAACTTCATCAAAGTTGCAGGCTGAACAACAAACCTATAGAAGCCATCAGCATTTTTATCTATTTCCAAAAAAATCCAACAGGAAGAGATAAAAAGAAAAATTTCATTGAAGATGACTATAGATAATGGAAGGAAATATGCTTGAAGTCTACCTGGCAAGATAAATCATAGCATAATGTTAATAAATTTACAAAACATTCTTTACACAAAAAAGAAAGTTGTAAACAATTAGACAAATATTAATTGTTCATGGGTAAGTTAAAGAAATATAATAAAAATGACAAATTTAAATCTGATTTACTGATTCAGAGCTACACAAATGAAATTATCAAATAATATTTAACATGGTTCATCCAACTAGAAGAACAAAAAGTTAAAAATATCAATAAGTCAACAAAATGAATATTAAGAAGCGAGGTGACCTTTATCCCCTCATTTCCACCCAGATGAGAGACAATCTTGACATTCATTCAACCCTGACTAAGAAATGTAATGGTGGGAGCAGCTGAGCAGTGCAGTGGATAGAGCACCAGCCCTGGAGTAGGAGAATCTGAGTTCAAATCTGGCCTCAGACATTTAATAATTACCTAGCTGTGTGGCCTTGGGCAAGCCACTTAACCCCAGGGCCCTGCCAAAAAAAAAACTAAAAAAAATGATATGGAATAGTAAATCAGTAGATTTGATCAGGTACACCACAGAGTCATCCTGATCACAACAATCAAGTATCTAAGAAACATAAAAATTGAAATTTGAGGGAAAATCATGTATTATTTAATAAAATCTTCAGGAAAAATTAGGAAGCAGTTTGGTAGAAATGAGCATAGAGCAATATAGCACATCATATGCCAAGAAAAGTTCCAAACAGAAATGTGATTCAAGAAGAAAAAGCATAAAATAAACCATTGGAGGGGGAAGGGTTGATAAATGCAGGTGGGAGAACCTGAAAATATACTGTCAGATAGTGTAATGAAACAACATTCATAATCAAAAAAAGTAAGTGAGGATTATAAGAAATATACATGGCACAAACAAAACCAATTCAGCCAATATTAGAAAGAAACCAGAAGATTTGGAATTAAGATTTCTACAGCAGGTGTCTCTGATTAAGGTCTCCCTTGGAATCACTTTTTAAAACCATAGAGTCATTCTCCAATTGGCTCATAGATACTAGAAAGTTATTTTTAGAAACAGAAATTCAAGTAATAATCATATTAAAAAAACTATTTTAAATGGCTGTTGAGGGGCAGCTAAGTGGCACAGTGGATAGAGCACCAGCCCTGGAGTCAAGAGGAACTGAGTGCAAATCCAGCCTCAGACATTTAATAGTTACTTAGTTGTGTGGCCTTGGGCAAGTCACTTAACTCCATTGCCTTGAAAAAAGAACCTAAAAATAATCTAAATGGCTATTTTTTTTTAGGAAAATGGAAGTGAAAACTACTCCAAGATACCAGGCCACATGGATTAGATTGGTCAAGATGGAGAAAAAGAAAACACCAAATACTAAATGACTTGTGTGTGGGGGGAATGGATCATTAAATTGATTGTTGTCCTTCATAATCAAAGAAAACTGTGACATCAAATGAATGATGACATAACCTGCTCATTAAGTTGATGACAGTGAAGGGAATCTTGTACAAAAAACCATCTGAACCCCAGTGGCTTGATAATATAGGGAAAAGGACTTCTGATGTTTGACTGGATTTAATGGGAGACCTTAGGTCATTTAGATATAGGTCTTTCTCATGTCATCAAGACACCATGAAATTACAGTAACTCCAGGCAGAATGTCAGTATGGTATTTTTATGGCAACAAACTTAGAACAGTTCAAATAACTAATTAATTTCTCAATAGTCTTATTGTTAGTATGGTAATATTTGGCAACAAGTTTTTGACAGTAGCACAAATCCATTAATGCAAGGTTGCTTTTAAAGTTGCCTTTTTTTCCCCCAAAAGTATAGAAGTAATGTAGCAGAAACTGACAATCCTTTTTTCCCACTAGTTGTTAGGATTTCATTCAACTGGAATGATTCTTGCACTTTCCCATGGAAATCTCCCATAGAGGGAGATATTTATATAATGTACATTTAGATGACTCTTGGGTTGTCTGGGGGAGATTTATAACTGATTCTTCAGTCTACCATAACCTCCTGGCTTGCTTGACTTTTCCTGAGTTCATCCATAGTTTTTGCCTGAAATTATCTCATTTATTATTCTTTCAGACACAGCATGATTTCATTCCATTACAAATCCTTAGCCACATCTTATACAATCATTCCCTTACAGAATTATCCTCAATTTCTAAACCATGACCAGCACCAAAATAGAGTTTCTCCATGTTTTTCTACAAAGAGGTTTGTTTTTCCTTGATGGATCTCTTTGTGATACAGACCCAGTGATGGTATTGCTTGCTTCAAGAGTACCCACAGTTTTATAATCCCTTTGGAAAGGGGAGTGTGGTGACTGTGGACTTCTAGTTTGAAGCCTAGAATAGCATGATTAATTTACAATTTCAGCAACCTTGCCTTAGTGTCCCAATTTTCCTGTATCTCATCTAGCTTTTGAAATGTTTCTTTTCTTCCACCTCAATCAATCTGATAGGAGTGCCCTGAAGTATTAGAGTTGTTTTCATTTTCATATTTCTAGTCAATAGCCATTGACTAGAATAGCCATAGAACAGTTTTTCATGTGACAAGTGATCACTTGGATTTCTGCTTCTGAAAACATCCTGTTTATATCTATGAACCATAAATCATTTGAAAAATTGCTGTATTGTTTTTGAGTGGTTCCAAAGTAGCTCTTCATAAGAGAAACCTATTGTAGAAGACTTGATTCCAGATTTCCGAGTTTTTTCCTCATTTGAGTTGCATTGGTTTTGTTGGTACCACAGTATACATCTTAGGAGCCTCTCCTATTTCTTGTTTGAACATGAATGCCTGCTTTTTCCACACAATGTTTGACAAGTATATTTTAAGTGCTATTTTTGCTAAATCACATCTCTTTTTGGAACATGTCATGGTATGATGATGTGAGATGTGGATCCATGCCTTGTTTCTTCAAAGGAATTTATAAGTTGGTTGGTTTTTGCAAAGAACTAGTTCACACTTTTCTCCTATAATTTTTATTTTGTTATTGTTTCTTGATATTTGGGAGAGTTTTCAGCTACAATGTGCCAAATTGTAGTTTTATGGGAATTCTTTTCATCAGTGAGTTTTGCTACCTCCTTTCCAATTTGGTTTATTCAGTTTTTACAGTCATTATTTTCTTTAGTATTTGGGGGTGACTCTTCTACTAAGGTGTAAATTGTATTTGTTGTCTTTTCCAGAAGCAGGACCCATGGAAAGCATATTAGAGGTAGTGTAATTTAGGATGAAGCAGAACCTTCCCTAAAATTCCAGCAACATGCATAAAAACCCCACTGGAGGCATGGGTGGAATGGGGTTCATATATTGTAGCTTGGTAAGAGATCATAGTACTTAGCAAATATGTCATAAACCTTAAGAGTAACCTGGGGTTCATCATTGTGGGAAGAGCACACAGCTATCTGGGGTGAGGGTCTCTGGTCCTGAGAAAAACAAAATGTGCTTCTAAAGTCCATCCCCTTCTCCCCATTTTCATGTACTGCTGTTTTTTGAGAATCCCAAGATCCATTCCACTTTCCATTCTTGGGGTTTCTTCTTTTCATTCTACAATTTACAGTAACATGGCCCTGCATCTTACAATAAAAATACTTCCCACAAATCCTAAATCTTTGTGATTATCCCTGACCCTATCAGTGAGATAGTCTGAAAAGCTCATTAGAAAGTGAAAATGATTTGAATGAAAACTGTGCATGGGGCCAGTGAAACTTGCTCTTTCAGGGATGCCCATCAATTGGGGAATAGTTAAACAAGTTGTGGTACATGAATATAATGGAATATTATTGTTCTATCAGAATCATTAATTGGTCAGATTCTAGAGAAGCATAGAATGAGTTACGGAATCTGAAGCTGAGCAAAGGGAGCAGAACCAAGAGAACAATATACACATTAACAACAACATTGTGGGATGATCAACCTTCATGGAAGCAGCTGCTCTCTGCAATTCAGAGACCAATTATTAGAGCAACTATGAACAATGTTATCCCCATTCAGAGAAAGAAAAAACCTTCAGAATCTGATGAACACTTTATAAAAATTATCTCTTACGTATTTCTTTCCCTTAATCCTTAATCCTAATTCCTCATACCCAAAATGATTAATCTGTAAACACGTTTATCAAAAATCTGTATATACAATGTTAACCTGACTGTTCACTGCTGTAGGGAGGGGGGCTGAGAAGGGAGGGTGGAAGGAAATTTTGTAACTTAAATATATACATATGCATATGTATGAATGTTGGAAAAAACTTTCACAATGTATATTTGGAAAAATAAAATATCAATAAAAAGAACTGAGAAAAAAATAAACTACTCTCTCTCTCTCTCTCTCTTTGAAATTATGTGTCTCTTTCCTAGCTTCACTTTGTTATCTTTTGCTCCTTGTTTAGTCAAGTGGTCTATATTTTGAAGCATACCTTAAGGTAGCTTATACCATCATAAGTGTATTCTTCATGAAAATGTTTCTGTGATTCAAGCAATGCTGAATTAGCAAGGTGGGTGTGGATCACAAAGCGGATTGAAAGGGTCTAAATCTCCCACACCCCTATAGGTTTACAAGGCTTAGCATAAAATTAATGAGCATTCTCACCCTCCTCATTCACAGTCTTGTGGAACTTATTCCACTTCTACTGGTATGTTGTACAATATGCCTCCCCTTTAGCAATGATGACCTGACATATTGTAAATTAAATGAATCAACCAGATGATTGGGGTTTCATTGTGGCTCACTGAAGAATCCAACTGAGGTGACCCTTGGAGTCAAGACTCCTCATCCTTCTTGCTTCTAGAATAGTTTGTCCTGTCCCAATAAACAGAGTTGTCATTACATCAGTTATATCTTTCTAGGTAGAACTACAGACCTTAAAGTAGTTTGGAAAGTGATCTAGAACTTTTCTGGATCCTCAATAAATACAGGCAGAAAGAGGCTAGTAGGTCCTGAAACAAACTGCAGTGCCCCTTTGACCCTAAGTGAAAACTTATTAAAGATGGATGGGAGAAACAAGGAAAGTTGTTGGTAGGCAGAAGTCTTTCATTGATTGAAAGTCAATTAAAGAAGCAGACCTTTGGTTCCATCCATAAGTCCAATCATTTCAGAATTTTATCTGCTAAGATGAATCTCATATCTTGCAGTTTGAAATGATTCAGAGATCCAAACTGAACCCAGATAATTGTTTTTCCTGACTACCTATATCAAGGTCAATCACTTTTGTTTGTTTGTTTGTTTGTTGAGCAGCCCTGGTATATTTGAGAGTTCTCCTTTATTTCATGCATCAAGGAGCTTCCCAAGGGAGCTTTCATTTCATTTTCCTTTACCCATTTTGTACAATAATAATAATTAGTAGTAATAATAATATATTAAACAGTATCTAGGAAAATTTATGACATGGGCATCCACAGAAATCAATAGGAAGTCTCCCTTTTGGCATTAGTTGAAGATTTCAGGAGGCAACTCTTTTAGGTTTTTCTCTTCTTCTTTTCCACCTTATGCTGAGTACTGAAGTGATGATCAGTGTTCAGAAGTGGAGTTCCCCAAAGTATGACCTGATGTCATCCTCTGACACCAAGCACACCTATAAAAGACTGAGAGTCTTGTTCCAGTCTTGTTCCACTCCCTTGAAGGTCAGATCCTATTCCCTCCTAGCCCAGGTTCTGCCTTTTCAGTTTCTACTGTGGATCTGCAATCTTCTTACCTGAGTTTGGCCTGTGATTGGCCATACTTTGTATTCAAGACCGTCCTAAGAAGTAAATTGCTTTTTTTTTTTCTTTTTACTTTCATGTCTTCTATGTTTTTGTTTTTTCCTAGAAAGGGCAATCTACCTTATTATTATCTATATTGATAAGCACCAACTGGAATTTGTCTTTATTTTACTGAGTAGACTAGAATTTCACTGTACTAGTTAATAAATAGAAGCTCAGAAATATTTGGAACAATGAAACCAAAGAGAGTCAAATAGTTTCTACTGTAGATTCTTTGGTCAGAGCAGCACTCTAGCACCACTGTTGCAAGAGAACAGCCCAGAAAGAAATTTTCCAGCCTGAGGGTTTGGCCCTCAGGAGACAAATTTAACGACTCAGCATTCATTTCATCTTTCTGAGCTATGCAGTTCTGTTAGGCTTGCAGAGGTTCTTCAATAGAAGTAAGTATGTTTGGTGATCACAAATCTAAGAAAGACCAAGAGAGCACTCATGGAAAAAGAAGGTACTTCCCAGGACTACTTTAAAAAATGAATAGATATCTATCTTAGTATATTTTTTGTGCAAGGGTTTTTCTGTACCTAAGTTAGGTAACTATACAGACTGAACTAAAGGTAATCTATCTTTGATGGAGAAGTGAACTGGATTTGGAAATTCTTTCAGCTTTTACTCTTGAGCACTGGAAACTTATACCACTATGAAAGGGTGTTCATGAATTCGTATTTGGAGAAGCAAGATGAAAAAATTTGACTGCAAAGTTCTCACCTGATTCTTGAAATGAGTTACAATTCATGCATTTTGAAATTCTGTCAGGCACTAAATATTTTTATATTGAGGCTACATATTCTTATAATATTTTTGATCAATTAGAAATTAGGCAGCTAGATGGTACAATGAATAGAGCACCAGCCCTGGAGTCAGAATGACCTGAATTCAAATATAGCCTTAGAAATTTGACACTTACTAGCTATGTGATCTTGGGCAATTCACTTATTCCTAAATGCCTCACATCCAGGGACATCTCCAGTCATCCTGATTCATAATCTGGCCAGTGAACCCAGATGCACTAGAGAAGAAAGTGAAGAACTCAGAATTATATATTAAGTCATTCTTAAATCTTGAATTATGATGTAGCACAAGTGAAAATATACAGTTATCTTATAGGCAGGCTGCTAATGTATCTTTCAAGTCTTCTGTAGACAAATGGCAGAAAAAAATTACAGATTGGGGAGATTGTAAGAGGTTAATTTAGAAGACCTCCAACTTGATTTCTCCTACCTGTCTTGCGATACCTCTGTATTTCTCTTTCCTTTGATAGTAAACTTCTATCAATATTGCAGGTGGCCACAGAAAATATGAGCACAGTATTTATTTTATCCCATAGTAGAGTAATACTGGAAAATATGTTACTATAATAGTATTCCAGTCTGTAGTTTTATATTTTCTGTCTGAAATTATGATTTTCATGTTTTAAACAATTAAGGAGTTCTTGATTTTGTTATCTGCCTTCTAGTAAACAAATATTCATGTAAAGTTGTTTAATTGAAATAAATCTGTATATAGAGCATGCTTTGAAATGCAAGCATACTACACATGTCTTATTTTAAATGTGCTCTCATTGTTTGGGCTTTATTTAAAAATAGTGGTATATGTTTGTGGGTGTGTTTTGTAATATTCACTTCATTTGAACATTATTAATAACTAAAAAGGTTTCACAATAGACAACTCATTTGATATACATTGCTTTCTGTATACAATTTGGAATTAATTACTTAGTGTATACACATGTCCCATTCCACATCTTTACTACAATTGGGGTAAAATAAGGATCTGTTAGGTCAATTCATTTGTGACCTTTGAAAATAATCATAGAAGTCATCTACCTATAAAGACTATTGTTACCTTTAAACTTCCCCTTACAAGGGTCAAATTAATTGTAATGAAAAATTTTGAAAAAGCAACAAGATCAAATGAATATACAGTTGTAGAGTTAAGCTCCAGGATGCTTCCTAGTTAATTTAAAGGTGTGGTTGAAAGGGAATGTTGTTATTGCTCATGTAATTAGCCCCTGGGACACCTGCTTGTTGTCTGTAAATCTCAACCTGTTACTTTCCCCTCCCAATCCACCCCCCCAAAAAATACAAATCTTCAGTCCTTGCCTTTCCTTGTGCAATTAGTTTTGCTCTTCTCCAAGAGATAAAATCTGGTGGTTCTGGTATTTTAATTAAGATTACAAGAGGCAGCTGGAGTCTGAAACGCAATTAACTTTCTTTTGAAAGACAGGAGCATGATTAGACACACCTGAATGCCAACTCACCCAGTGTAGTCAACTGTAATGTTCCCCAACTATTCAAACCCCTTTCTTTCCTCTATGTCAATAAATAATCTCACTCCCTTCTCATTTGGGTCGATGGCCTTATTGAGTTGGCCAGTGTGACCTGCTTTGTTAATAATTATTCATGGTATTGTCAATAAACTGATTATGCTTTTAAAATGGACTTCAGTTTACTTTTATTGCATTTATTTCCACCACACCATCCAAGTCTTGGTTTTAGCTAAATTGATTTTATCTCATTCAACTTGTATATGTCTGTGTAAACCCTGCAAAAAGAGTCACTATGTCCTCAAGGCACAATTTCTGTGTGTCTCCAGGATTGTAGCTTATCTTTCTGGAGATTTGGCTTGAGTTACTTTGGTTAGAACTGGTGTTGCTGAACCAATTTCTTTTACTATCTCAGAAGCCATTAAAGGAGCAAATGTCCAGGAGTCGGTCTGTCAGCAAGCATTTCTTAAGCCCTTGGCTACTTCCTTGCCATAGTCAGCAGGATACAAACCTGCATGGGGAGACTCCAACGGATTTCTGGTCCAACTTTGTGCTGACCTCAGTTTTTATATGCCTGTGAAACCTGGACAGTCTACTAAAGCCATTTCAGGAAATAGAATTACTTCCATTTTATTTGTCGTAGGAAGATTGTGAAGATTACCTGGCAGAGGATATCAGACACTGAGGTCCTTTCTCAAGCTAAACTGCCTAGCATTCCAACATTACTACAGAGAGTGCAACTATAATGGGCTGGACACTTTGTAAGAATGCCAGAGCTATGCTTGCCAAAAAAACTATTTAATGGGGAACTCACACAGGGCAAGCACTCACAAGGGGGTCAGAAAAAAATTGATACTGAGACAGCCTAAAGGTCTCACTGAAGAACTTTAGAATTGATTGTACATACAGCATGGGGGACCCTGGCACAGGACCAACCAGCATGGCATGCCTTCATCAATGAGGTTGTTGCACTCTGAGGAAGACAGACTTGAAGCAGCTCAAAGGAAATGTGACATCCATAAGTTTAGAGTACCCACCCCAGGTGTTCTCGTGAAATATTCGTGCCCAACCTGTTGTAGAGCATTCTGAGCTCGCATTGTTCTGATCATCCACAGTCAGAGACACTGAAATTTCTCTCAAACATAGTGATATTATTTTGGTCTTCTTCAATAACAAAGGACCAGAATCAATAATTTCTTAAGCCAGGCCGTGAAAAACAAACAAACAACTTTGTGTCTGTCCTGGAGGAGCTCATATTCTAAAAGGGGATAAGACAAAAATACTATGTAAACACAAGTTATATATTGTGTGAACAGAAGGTAACATTGTAAGGAAGACACTAGCAGTGGGGAAAGTGATGAGGGATGGTGGAGATGTAATAGGGTGGGACTTGAAATGATTTTATGCAGAAGACAAGGGTGAGGGGATTAATTCCAAACGTGATGGATTTTCACCATCATGGAGCTGCTTCCCACCTTCCAAGTCATCTTTAAATGGCTGTGCACTTATTCAATCAACTTTAACAGTCATTGGCAGGGAAACTTGCCCAAGTCTCTGGTGCCCTGCTACCTAAGTCTCCTAAAACTCATGTCCATGGCAGAGGATCATCAGGATCCTAATTATGGCTTGTCCCATCACCTCCAGGATTTATGAACACATTTTGAGCATACAAATCCTTCCTGATTTTGATGGGAATTAAAAAATAAGAGTCCTTGGAAAAAAAGACATCTAAAATTGTATCTTGTTCTGTTCTCCCTGACCACATTCCTTTCCAATAGAGCAAGATTATAAGTAGCCAGTATATAAGCGGTAATAAGATTGTAATGGGGAACCTGCAAATCACATACAAAACACTCCAAAGACCAAGAAGTACAGGTGCCTATGTCGATAAACTAACCCCAATGTAGCACTGATTAGAGTTGGTCTCTTCTCCCTCCTCTAAAAAACCCTATAAAAAAAGAGAGCTCAAACTCCTGCCCCATCCCTGTACCTCACAACAATCTTCAATAAAGTCCAGGCTGCCTAGTGTTCCCGACTTTAATCTGTGGTTAAAATTCTTCATTTTTTCCCCTTCCTAATGAGGAAAATTAATATTATGCTGGGTCACTAATCCTGGGTTAATAATCAATATTCCTCTGTAATCCAGACAATTCCTAATTTTGTCAAACTCATTTCTCAGACTAAATCAAAAGACAGGCTCTCCCAGGCCTAACTAAAAACAGTTTTAAATGATATGATTACTCCTGTTCCTTGATGCATTTGCTAGCCAACCAGTTTAAAAGGAGAATCTTATTTTCTTTGCCAATAAACAAAAAACCATCTGGAGCTGTTCATCTATATTTTCCTTTCCTTGTCAAAGTTAGCAGTGTTTTGGTCTCCAAGGGGAAAGTTTAGAGTTGGTGGGTATCCTGATAGATGTGGATCTGATTTTCTGACAAAAATTACTAAAGGAAGTTGAAACCCATAAAACAATTAGCATTCTTTAACTGTCAGAGAGGGGTGTGATCAGTCAAACCTAAGAGCCAGTCCACTTTTCCCAGCTACAACCAATCATAAGACTTTTCAAGTACCATCCCTCTTCTTTTGCGTCTCAATAGGATATCAATAAATACAGTCGCTTTTGCCCATATTGGTCACTGAACAAACTGAGGTAGGGAAAGTCTGACCTACCTTATTAACAGCTATATGTGTCACTGTTAATAAACTCTTATCTTGCCCTGTAGAATATGTCATTTTGGTTTGCCTCTATCATTTTAAACAGTAGCACAATTTTGGGGGTTCATATGAGATTCAGAGTAATTAATTGTGGCATCAAGATTATTTGGGGTATAGTGTCCTCCTAAAGAGAAGAAATGAATGCATAGTTAAAATGTAAAACTCAGATTTTATTGCTTTTGTCTGGAGTTTAGAGAGTAGTTTATATAGTTTTACAATGAAAAGAGACAGAAGAATTGGAGGAATGCAGAATACCCAGAACCAGGGAGTTTGGATAAGCTCTGTCCATTAGGTGCAGCATGAATCACTTTGAGTCAGAGAAGTTTGGGGCTCACCCAATGAACACAAAGAATCACTGGTTTGTCAGACTTGAACACTCATTCTACTTCCTTATGGACTGATTTTTGATTCCTAAGTTATTTCAGCCTTTCCTGAATAATAAAAGAGCTCAAGCAAATCAAGATGATTTGAAATCTTATTATTCATTCCATTTCTAGATGGAAAAACAAAAATATAGAGCAATTTTATTTATATCCCACTATTTGCATAGAAGGGATTTCTTATTTTATATGTATCAGTAACTGTACAAGCATAAAGCAAGCCACTTCTTCATGATCTGATCAGCCTGATTATCTTTATGTTAATTATAGTATTCATCCAGTTTGGTCAGTGACAATGCTCCTTTAATTCATTTACAAAGAGAGAGAAGGTCTCCGTGTTTGATCCTGATACTCCCTCTAATAGCTTATAAACTGGGTCTCCGAAGAACTGAACACATTAGCTGCCAAACCTATGCTGGGGCAGGGGGGGGTGGGGAGTATGGCACTGTGAACCCAGTTATAGAAAGCAAACATTCAAGGAGGTTTGCTTTGTTCCAAAAGCATCAATATTTTCAAATAACCCATGGATTCCTCCTTAGTCATTAATTGGCAATCAGTTCAGTAGCTAAAAGATGGCATTCAGAACAGGTAGAAGGGATTCCTGCTAGGGACTCATACACTTCTAGTACATTCATAAACTGAGGACCAGGCCTGTGGCAAGGCTGTTCAATTAAACCACATGGTTCCTTTAGCCAGGACATTCTGAGAAATCATCTACACATACATACATATATATGTATAATATATATATATATATATATATATATACATACATATATATATATATGTAATACATATATATATATATATGTAATTTTATTTTTCCCTAGTTCCATGTAAAAACAATTTACATTTGTTTTTAAAATTATGAGTTTCACATTCTCTCCTTTCCTTCCCACTCCCCTATTGAGAAGGCAAGTGATTTGATATACATTATGCATGTGTAGTTATGGAAAACATATTTCCATATAAATCATGTTGTAAAAGAGAACTTAGACTCAAAAAACCCTAAAAGAAGTTTTAAAAGTATGCTACACATAGTGGACTTTAATTGGTCCAATATGGAGGGAGGATTTTATTACAATGTTCCAGGGATCTATCTGTCCTTGACCCCCATTCTGTTCAATAGTTTTATCAATGACTTGAATAAATTAGATAGTTGACAAACTAATCCATTTTTCAACTGTCAAAATGCTTGTGATGTTGGTTAACACATTGAATATCAGAAGTAGGATCAGAAGAATGGTATAGATATCTTGAAAGTCTAGAATACTTGAATTAATTGAACCATAAATGTAAAATTCTATGTGGCCTCTGAAAATCAATTTCACAGATACAGAATGCAAGAGTAGTGATTAAATCATAGTTTCTATGAGAACAAAATGTAGAGATTTTCAAGAACAGCATAGTACATTAACAGGGAGTTTTCCAAAAGAGGATATCAAAGATATTTATAACCATGTAAAATGTTCTAAATAATATTTGATTTGAGAAAGAAAAGTAACTCTGAGGTATCAACTCATATATATCAGATAGGAAAAAATGATAGAAAGGACAATGTTAAATACTGGAGGGCATATGGAAAAATAGGTATGCTAAAGTATTATTTTTAATTTTTCATTTCATTAAATATTTTCCAATTACATTAGAAGATACAATTTTTTTTAATTTAAGTTCCAGATTTCCTCTCTCTCTCTCTCTCTCTGCCTCTCATCTCTCCCTTTTCCTTAAGGCAAGTAATTTGATTTTTATTATACAAATGAGGTAATACAAAACATATAAAACAAACAAAGCAATACAAATAGTGGGGGGGGGGTTAAGCATGTTTCAATCTGTACTCAGAATTCATCAGTACAAAGGTGCATAACATAATTGGGCAAAATAATACCTAACAACTATTTCATTAGTGGTGCATGTACTCTTTTCATTTTTTTATACTAGTAATTTGTTTTTACTAGCAACTTGTTTTATACTAGTAATTTGCTTATTTCACAAAATGAAATCCTAGTTCTAATTATTATGTCAATGGCCTTTTTTTAAAACTCAATTATATTTATCTTTTCCTTGATTTTCTGAATTTTCATTTTGTTTTTAATTGGGGATTTTTGTTTTTCTATTTTTTAGCTGAAAGTCCAATTCATTGATTTTTCTTTCTTTTATTGATATATGGATTCAGAGATATAAAATTTCCCCTAAGTACAGCTTTTAATGCAGTCCATAAATTCTGAAATATTGTCTTATCTTTGTTATTCTATTTAATAAAATTAATGATTTTTTTCCTATGCTTTGCTCTTTGACTCACATATTCCTTTAGATTATTTGGTAATTTTAGTTAGTTTTTAATCTATGCTTCCATGGTGCCTTTTACATGTAATTTTTATTGCATCATTATCTGAAAAGGATGATTTTTAAGATTTCTTCTTTTCTACATTTTATTTTGAGGATTTTATAACCAAACACTGAGAAAATTAAATGGAAATTTAACACTTTTTCTTGATTCTGTTGTCATTTAATTGATTTTGTTTTATAACTGTTTAAGTCATGAATTTAGTGTAAAATTCAACTGACCTACAATGCTTAGTAATCTAGCTTTCCAGCTACTCATTGTTTTATTCTTGCTTCCAGGAAACCTGCTATCCTTGAGGAATGAGGGTAGATCCCAGGGATTCTGGGCCAGTGTCTTTCCACCAATAAGCTATCTTTCAAGGATGCCAAGTGCACTATCTCTGACCTTGTAGGTGTTCTCAAATAACAAGTATTTCTTAGTTATAAGACAGACTTGTTGAAGCCCCTTATTCCCAACTTCTAATCACTCATGTTGTTCCCCACACCTCAGCTAATTAATCATATTATCCTATAGCCAACTGTATTATTGAAGCCCCTACCCTGTTCTTTGTCCTCTATTACCCAAAAACCTATAAAAGATGAGTTGTTCTATTCAGTATCTTTTGGCATAAACCACGGCAGCTATTGATACATCCTATTGACAGATAATGATTTGTTAAATAAATCTCACTGTGAGAAAACATGCTTTACTCTACCTTTGTTGAATTTTACTCATTACAGTCTGGACACAGTGGTGGGATCCAGGTGAAAGAGTTTCCCCTTCAACAGAAATCCCCCCACACACACTACTTTGGGGCCAGAGGTGGAATTTTCCACAAAGGGAGGGGTTGTTTTTTGTTTTTTTTTCCCTTTTGTTTGTTTGTGTAGGGTATCATCTGTGTGGTGAATTGTCTCTTCCTCTGAAAATTCACAGCAGTCAGATCTTCAGGTAAGAGAGCATAGGTGTCCTGTTGGGAATAATTGAGTGTTTTGTTTTGCGTTGTCTATCTTTTTTGTATCATGAAGGAATACAGTTTATAGATATGACCAATACTTTAAACCCAGATTTATTTCCTGTATCATCTATTGTAGGGAATTCATCTCTCAAAGAATCTTTTTTCCAAATAGGATTGGGAAATTTTCATAATTGGGCATTTAACCTTCAAGGAAAATCTCCAAAAAACCAGGGGTAATTAGAATGCAAGCCAGTTTACAGTTTGAACTTGAAAGGCTAAGGAAGTCTTACAGTCATACCACAAAGTAGACACTGAGTTGCTTTGAAACTATTTTTGCTTAAGGGATTGTAAGAAGTGATTAAATGCTCATTTTTACACTAATTAAATGAGTACATTGAAAATCGGTTATAATTAGGTAGATATATAACAGAGGAGTGGGAAATGTAATCAGGGGCATAGATTCATGTGGGGAAATTAGGCAACCCCGATAGGCTGTAATTTCTGTAATATCCAGCCAATGGGGAGCAAGGGGAGGGATTTGTGTTTCTGGGCAAGGAACAAAGAGTTAAGTCTTTTCTCATTTTCGGGTCACCAGTTCTTAAGAATCTTACAATAAAGGATACTCTGGAGCAGCTAGGTGGTGCAGAGGATAGAGCACTGGCCCTGGAGTCAGGAGTATCTGAGTTCAAATCCAAAATCAGACACTTAATAATTACCTAGCTGTGTGATCTTGGGCAAAAAAACAAACCAAAACAAAAAAAGAATAAAGGATTCTGTTTACTAAGTAAATGATTATTCTGAGCTCTTGATAAGACACCCTGAGTGAGGGGACAGATATAAAAACAAGAACTCATGACCTCTTGATTTCAAAGGCCCTGTATGGCCCATGGGTATCCCAGCTTAGTGGCTTTTCAAAGAACCTAGGATCACATTAAGTAATCTAGTCATAAGAAAACCCAACTGACTAAAAGGGAAAATTAGTTCCCCAGCAACTCTGTGCACAGACCAAGGTAAGAAAGGACTACTAAGAAGTATTATACTTGGTTGGAAACCCTGTGGGCTCAGAGACTGAGTGTTTGGGTGTCTGAAATGTACCAGGAGTATGAGGCGATTGAAGTGTAAGGACACAAGACCATGAGAATTTATTTGACAAATAAACAGGATATTGCATAAGAATTCCTTAGCCCCAGGAAAACAAATTGTTAATGATGAAGCCCAGTGGACACCTCCAACCGGACCCATGGAGAGGATGTTGAGATATTGGGAAGATTCAACATATACTGGCTAGAAAAACGATTAAATGTTGTCTCATTTGACAAAAGTAAAGCATAATCCCACCAGCAGTATTTTGACCTAAATATAGGGCAGACAAGAATTGGCTATGTCAAGTCCTTAACATTTTTGTTAATAAGGAACAATCTCTTATCCAATAGGTACCAGATTACGAGGCTACTCAGCTGCTTACACTTAAGACAAAGGATCAGGAACTGAGGGGAGGGGAGTACTAAAGAGGCAAACCCAAAACTTGGGACCTTCTTTCAAAGGTTTAAAGACAAAAACTACAAAATATTTGGGTATGGATCCCAAGTTCCCAGTGGCACAAGGTCTCCTGAAGGTCCATTTTGTGACCAAAGCCTTGCCAGACGGTAGGCCATTCACTTCTTAAACTATACTCTGGCTCTCTCTCACTTTTCCCTCCCTCCCTCTTTTCTCCCTCTTTCCCTCTCTCTCAAAAGAAAGTACAGGTCAGCTGGTAGTTTGAAACTCAAAGTTTCTTTTAAGAAAATGGGACTCAAAATAAGAGATATTGAGGTTCAATTGGGTAGTTTAAAGGATGCAAATTAAGTTATGTTATAAATAAAATATTCTGTTGAATCAAAGAGTGTATTGTGAACATTTGGGATTTGGATGCAAACTAGAAATAAAACAAATACTTTTTTTTTTAGCTTTTGTAAGGCAATGGGATTAAGTGACTTGCCCAAGGCCACACAGGTAGGTAATTATTAAGTGTCTGAGGTCACATTTGAACTCAGGTACTCCTGACTCCAGGGCTGGTGCTTTATCCACTGTGCCACCTAGGGTGCCCAACAAATACATTTTTAAAATCTGCATTTTAAATTTTGGAAACAATGTTTTATTCCTCACAATAAAATTGAAAAGTAATTTGAAAGTATTTTGTAGCTAGAGTTGTGAATATTTTAAAGGGTTAAAAAATATTTAAGAGAATTTGATTGATGGCCTTGTCTATTGGGAGATATCTAAATTATAACAGAGAAATTTTTGGTGTGATAAAGCTTTAAAATTGGTTATTGTTGGTCATAAGAGTAAGATGTTGATGGCCATGTGTACTAAAAACATAAAAAGGAATATTAATTAGAAACAAATAATTAGTTAAACAGCATATTAAAAATAATAAAAAAGGAAACTGTTAATATGGATTTTGAAAGACTTAGGAAGACAATAGAAAGGGTTAAAAGAAAAAATGGAAGATGTAAAAAGTTTGGGAAAGAGATATTTAACAGAAAAAGATTGTCTTAGCATGTAAAGAAGGTATGAATAAGTTTTTTAAAATTTTATGAAAATTGAAAAATCAAAAATTAAGCTGTGTATTCCTTCTCAAATTATGGAATCCAGACTTGAACTAAATAAGTTATGCTCAGATGTGATAATTGAAATAAAATAAAAATTCTAAAAGCAGATTGCTTCTTATGCAAAATCTCTGGTAGTGAGTTGTCTAAGAAATAATGAACCCCAGAAATATTGAATGCTTGGAAAAGTTTAACTCAGAATACTAATTCTGAGGCTCTGTATACAAATTCAGGTATAAACTTTGTTTATCCTGGTCTCAGTATAACTAAAATAAATGGTATAAAATGTGAATCCTTCTATTCTTTTGGTCTTTTAAAAGACTAATGTGGAAGAATCATCTGATCTTGAGGTGTCAAGGTCTAGCCCAAGCTAAAGCAATAAAAAAGACTACAGTGCTTTTTACTTCAGTAGGAAACTGAAGGAAAAAAAGCTTTTTGCTAGGTCAGTTTGTGATCAGTTAAAAATAAATAAATGGCAATAATAATGAAACTTTTCAGGCAGTTTGATAACTAGGAGTGATTTTTTTTTCAAACCTTTCTTGTAAAAAGAAAGGAATGTATCAATCAGGAGTTCAGGATTTCTAAATCCAGATTTGGTTTTATTTAATCAAAATTTTAGTCCTGAAGAGAACAAAAATAGGGTTAACCTAAGGGTTGGTGTTTGGGCATTGAAAAGTTCATATGTAATACAAAAAAAGGTGATTTAGGTTATTATTCTATAATAAGAAAACAAAAACTCATGACTATAAAGTGTTTGGCAAGAAAGCAATTGTTTTGTAAATGTTAACTTTTTATTATCTTGTCAAGTAGATCACTTTATATGGGGTTATCTCTATAAAGTAATCTGAAATACTAAATTGAGGTTCTCAAGTTTGGAAAAATATATCATTTTAAGAAATATTAGTCAATAATCATATCAACAATAATTACTAGTAGTGATAAAAGTTCTTATAAACTAAACATTGGAAATTTAAAATTATACTATTAGCAATAAATAGAATGAATTGAACTAAATCTCATAGATATTATTTGTTTATTGTAATTAAAGCTTTGGGGCTATAATTTACGAATTTCATAAGATACTTAATTGAAGAAAATCTTGTAATCATAAAAGGAGATTTTTAGAACCATCTGGTAATGAGTTTTTATCAAGAATTTCCTGTGGTGGGGGTGGCTAGGTGGCACAATGGATTGAGCACCAGCCCTGGAGTCAGGAGTACCTGAGTTCAAACTTGGCCTCAGGCACTTAATAATTATATAGCTGTGTGACCTTGGGCAAGCCACTTAACCCCATTGCCTTGCAAAAACTAAAGCAAACAAACAAACAAACAAAAGAATTTCCTGTGGTGCAAAATTTCTAGAAAGAAAAAGGAAAAAAATC
Source organism: Macrotis lagotis (assembly GCF_037893015.1). Classification (NCBI taxonomy): domain Eukaryota; kingdom Metazoa; phylum Chordata; class Mammalia; order Peramelemorphia; family Peramelidae; genus Macrotis; species Macrotis lagotis. The sequence continues at coordinate 567,531,378 of NC_133666.1, read as the reverse complement.
TTTGCATGAAAACTTCATCTAAGAATGTATTTCATATATAAGTTGATTTAAACATTTAATGTGAGGTTGTTTCAAGTGGTGAAGCAATGTTGTTTTTTTTTATCCTTCAGGCTGGAAGAGGGCCATGGCATCAGGGAGGTGATGCCATGACAAGCATGAATTAGTTTTGAATGAGGGAGTGCTGTGCTAAGTAACCAGCCTCACTTTCTCCTCTGAAGCTATCTGGATCCAGTGGCCAGATATGAATGAGGATGATTGAAGATGGCCCTGGATGAAAGGCAATTAGGGTTCAGTGACTTACCCAAGGCCACACAGCTAGTAAGTGTCAAATGTCTGAGGCTGTATTCCAACTCCTGTCCTTCTGACTCCAAGGCCAGTGTGTTTATATTCTGCACCAACTAGCTGCCCTGGTGGTAAAGTTAAGACAAAGAGGAATGTATTGAGTGAAATTTCTCATTAGATGTCTTCTCTCTATCTTGGGCAAACAGACCCTTCTTTTCATGGATACCTTTTGATTCAGGGAGAGTGGTACATGGAAACATTATGGCAATTGGGATTTATTTATGACTTAGGAACTTTGGGGGGGGCTGATTTGTGATATTTAAGGATAATTTTGTACCAAAGTAAGTTTGATGAATTCCAGTATTGGAGATTTAGTTTTGCTTTGGGAAAAGATATCTATCCTTTTACAAGTTCCCAACTAATGTATTCCATGTTGTTTGTTACATCTGGTATTTAGAACACCTATAGAATGGTATGCAAATTATTTGAAAATCAACTAAAGATGTTCTGATTGTGATTAAAGGATATTGGAAGCAATGGTTTGGTGCTTCTTCTCTTTGAATACGGATAATAACTGAACATATTAATAGAAGACTGTTCCTACAGAATCTGTTTCAATGTTTACTTTCTCCCTCTTACAACTATTTGTATGAATTTTTTAATCAAAGGGGTTTTCCCTCTTTTGATTTCTGTATCTTTAAATAGACCTCTTTTTTTGTTGTCTATCCATTACCAGGACCAGATTGTCAAGATTTACAATGTGATTGCATAATGATGACTATAAAAGATGTACATAGGAGGACCTATGGATTTTTGAGTAGAAATAACAGAAAGGGACCTGGTAGCAAGAGCTAGTATCATAGTACAAAGCCCATCAGCCCCTTACAATCCTAGCTCATCTTTAGTTGAGTCCCTGGTGAAAGAAAGGAATACCCCAATGACCCTAAAATTGTGAAAGTAATCGAAGTTAAGAACCTAAGACAAATTGTAGGAATAGAAACAGGATATATTGACACACATGCCTGGGTAAAATGGATAAAACATACTGTTAAAAACTTAAACAAAAGTTATTTAAACAAATATGGCCTCAGGTCAATTAGTGGCCCAAATAGTCCCCTTCCCATAGAGTTGGACTAAAAATGAACAGAAATGATGTGTATGGTTGCACTATGTCAACATAAAACTGCACGAGGAAGGACCACCTATAAGTCTTTTTTGCTGCTGTCCCCAGCTCTATGAATCAGGGATATCAGAATATCTCCTACCTTTTCCAAGATAATTGGGAACCACACAGCCTGCCTCTTATGACAGGGTGTAAATGCTACCAGAGACTTGGGAGAACTGGAGACTTGTGTAGAGCCGCCTTGGGTGTCCCCAGGGTAGACCTCTGGATACTATGGAGGCAAAGTCTTAAGATCTACACTTCCCTCAAACTGGAAAGGCTATTCCATTTCCCCTGGCATTTGAAAATTAAAGTAAGAACCAAATTACTGAATTAAGAAGGAATGGAAGGATTTTATCGCATGGATCTTAAAATTTTTTCTGGATAGTAATAAAAGGGTCCTGAAAAGAGGACCTGATGAATTTAAGACCATGGATCAGGTAACCTCTGGATTTGAACCATTTCTATTTTGGTAGATAACCATAAACCAAAATGTGGATTGAATTAATTACATTTATTATAATCAACAGAGATATATTAACTATATCAGAGATTCAGTTAATGGAATGGCCAGTCAACTTGATAGGCAAATAGAATGGTTCTGGAGATGATATTGGCAGAAAAAGGGAGTGTCTGCATCATGATAGAAGGTAACTATTGCATTTTCATCCCTAATAACACTACTTCAAATGGGACCATTACCAAAACCTTAGAAGGCCTGACAGCCCTATCAGAAAAACTAGCAGAAAATTCAGGGATTGACCACCTCTTGACCTGACGGTTAGAGATATGGTTTGGAAAATAGAAAGGAATGATGTTCTCGATCTCAACCTCTTGAAGTTGCTGTTGGAGTGTGAAGGGTGATTGCCTGCACAGTATAAAGCAAAATTAACCTTTATATTGAAGAAATACAGGAAAAGATAAAAGATCTTTATATGGAAGAAAGTGAAAATTTGTTAACTAAATTTGAGAAGTTAGAGAAAGATGAGGAAATGAAATTTTGGATGGAAGAAGTGGGAATGTAAGAAGTGTTTAAATTTTCATTTCCACATGAGTTATGTGAAAATGGTGAAAATCAATTATAATTACGTTAGTGTATAATAGGGGAGTGGAAAATGTATTCAGGGACAGAGATTTATGTGGGGAAATTAGGCACTTTGGATAAACTGCAGTATACAGCCAATGGAGAAAAAGAGGAGTGACTTACTTTTATGGACAAGGAATAAAAAGGTGAGCCTTTGATCTCCAAGGATGTGTCTGCTTATGGGTCACCAGTTTTTAAGAACATTACAATAAAGGATCCAGTTTGCTTCACTAATGGCTATTCTGAGTTCTTGGTAAGGCATTTGTTTCTTACAGGGATTGAGGAGCCAAGTGAAATATCACTACCTTATTCCCTAGTCAGGTTGAGAGGGAAATGTCCAAAATTATAGATCAAATTGATTTCTGACGTTTTTTTCCCCTCTCATGTTCTGATTGTGGGAAGTGTAAGATAGTACAGTCTCTGGAGATATCTAGCGGCCAAAATTAGAATTGCAGTGGCTCGTTATCTGGTTTAGGATTGGAGAGAGGGAGGGAGAGGATGAGAAAGAAAGAGGGAGGAAGGGAGAGAGAGAGAGAGAGAGAGAGAGAGAGAGAGAGAGAGAGAAGCAGAGGGAGGGAGGTAGAGGGAAGGAAAGATGGAGAGGGAGAGAGAGAGATAGATAGAGAGATTTCCTTCAGGTTTTGCTCGAATTTAGATTAATAAACCGAGCAGCAGACACGTGACTGTTTCTCCTCTCTGGAGGGATTTTTGATTCTATTAAAACCTGAGCAGACATTCTGGAGGATCATTTCACCTGAACAAGGAGGTATTGACAGATAATATTTGGAAAGTTAGTACCTGAAGCCTCCCATTATCATTAATAAAGAACATCATACCTGATATCTCACATTTGTATTTATTTTTCCTTGTTTATTCATCTGTACTTGTTTTGTGTCTATAAGAATTTCATTTCCCCTTTTTATAATGGGAACCTAAAATTATTAGTCTAATAGATATATGTGGCAGATTTGATCTATAAAGGTAGTTTTATTTATGTACATAAAATTGTTTATAACAAGCTTTGTTACTAGTGTTTAGTACCTTTATGTTTATATATCTTTTAGTGTCTATAGCACAGTATTTGGAGACATCTACCAAACCAAACTGAGAATAGAAACCTGCTTGTTGTCAGCCCTGTATATGTTAGTGTTTCTATGTGGCAGAAAGCCTAGAAGCAAGGAGTTTTAAAACAGCTCAATCAGTTAACAAGGGTTTAGAATGAAGACTTTGCCTTCTTTGTTACATTACTTATGTTTAAAAGTCAAACATTTTTCTTAAAGAATCTCTCTCTTCCTCTGTTTCAGTCTCTCTCTCTCTCTCTCTCTCTCTCTCTCACACACACACACACACACACACACACACACACACACAACAGAGAGAGAGTTCAGTCAAGTCAGGGAAAAAGACAAGAGAAACACAGATGAGAGGAAATCTTTGTTTTATCAGGGATACCTGCATCTGGAGGAGATTTCCACTAAGAAGAGAGAAATGAAGTGGTCAAATAGAAAAGAGGAAATCCAAGAGAGAGTGGTGTCCCAAAAGCCTGGAGAGAAATAAAAGAGACAATATACAATAGTATGAGAGGACATGGAAAATGAGGACTGAGAATATGCCTTTGGATTTGGCAAAAAAGAGAACATTACTCTTATCAACCATGCTATGCTATTGATTCATAATATGATTCCTAACCAATGAATAAGACTGGCAAAGTCTTATTGTCCATTTCTATGTTATATTTTCAGGTACCACTAGTAAATGGTAGTTGAAAAGGGGAAACTAAGTCAAAATTAATTGGAATAGCCCTAAATAATATTTATCTCTCTTTTAGTTATCACCATTATGGTGATTTTATAACTCTGGCACTGTACCTCAACACTTCAAATCTTGCATTCATCAGAAGCTAACTTAAAACAGAAATAATATGCTATCAACTGAGACGTCTTTCTTGATATTCAAGTATTTTGATAAAATAATGAAATCTTTACTGCCAGAAATGTCTCCCTAGATAGAGAAATGGCTAAGCAATTATCATATATGTGTAATGGAATGACTGTTCTGTAAGAAAAAGAGAACACCAAGAATTTAGAAAAAGCATGGGATGGATGAAAATAAATTTTTTTAAAAAAAAGAAAAAGCATGGGAAGAGTTGTATGAAATGATACAAAAAGGAAATAAGCAGAAACAAGCAAATAATTTCAGCAACATAAATTGAAAAACCAAACTAATCTGTCTACTGTAATTGCAATAATTGACTTTAGTGCTGGAGAAAAGTTTAGAAAGTTTATTTCCCTTCATCCACTGCACAGGAAAGAGATTATAGATATTAAAAAAAAAAGGCTAGATGCAGTTGATAACTTTGGTTGATTTTCTTACTACTTTTTTCCTTCTTTCTTTTTACATTTTTTTCAATCAGCAAACATCTGCCTTCTCTGTTTTCTGCCAACCTATCCACCTAACACAAAACTGAGAATGATTATAATTATTTTTTATTTTATTTATTTAAGGCAATGGGGTTAAGAGTGACTTGCCCAAGGTCACATAGCTAGGCAAATATTAAGTGGCTATGGTTGGATTTCAACTCAGTTCCTCCAGACTCCAGGGCCACTACTCTATCCACTGTACCACCTAGTTGCCCCCGCAAAACTGAAAATTAAAGAAAAAACAAAAAGTTTGTCATTAACAAGCATAGCCAAACAAAACAAAGTTCCCAATAGACCATGTCCAAAAAAGTCTTATTCTGTACTCTGAATTCTGAGTTCTTCTCTCTATCAAGAGGTTGGTAGCATGTTCCGCCATTAGTCCTCTAGACACAATACTAGTAAGAAGAGTTCCTAAATTCATTCAAATTTGTTTATCTTCTCTATACTGCTATTGTATAAATTATTCTGGTGTTATTCATGCTGTATCAGTTCATATGGGTCTTACCAGGCATCTCTAAAATCACTACTTTCATCACTTCTTATATTCTTTCACATTTCCCAGTTTATCTCCCTCAAATTGCCATTCTTTGCTATAATAAAAACACCAGCTATAAATATTTTTGTACATCCTAAGAGTTAGTTTTGCTTAGGATTTATTTCTCTCTTATTCTGTCCTAAATATAATTTTCCCCGTTCCCCCTGCTCTTCCTATTTCCCCCACTGAGTATTTCTGCATTTTTCCTCCTTTGACAAGTTCAGGTGACAGCAAGGCTTAACAACTCATCATTCCTCCTTCTCTGTAAAAATGTCTACTTGTGCCTGGTTTTATGATATAATTGTGCCTAATATTTATTTTTTCACTCCAATCCCCTGGTGTATTCTTCTCCTCCTTTCTATCATAAAAGAACCACTCTAAGACCTTTTCTAATTAGAATCACTTCATAATCACTATTAATAATAAAGATCACATGTCAAAAGAAACACACTTATCATCAAACCTACATGTAAGTAGTTTATTCTTGTTTAGTCCTTTCTCATTATTCATTTATATTTGTTTCTTTGCTTGAACATCAAAAGTTGCTTCACAACTTTGGTGTTTTCATCAGGAATGCTAGGGAAGTCTCATTAAAAACACATTATTTCCTCTTTTGAATTTTATTGCTAGAAATTAAATGAGAGCACTATAGCACACTAATTATATTCTATTTCTTTCAGACTGCTTGCAGTATTTTTACTTGATATGAGGTAATGGATTTGGGCTATAATGTTCTTATAAGATTTCCTTTCAGGGATTGACCACTAGATGATCTCTATTTTCACTTTGCTTTCTACTTTTAGGAGACCTGTGCAGTTGTCTTGTATAATTTCTTGAAATATATTATCTAGATCCTTTTTTTGTCATAATGTTCAGGTACTCCAATCATTCTTAAATGTTTCCCCCTCAATCTGTTTTCTTAGTTGTTTTTGCTCTGAAAAATCTTACATTTTCTTCTGTTTTTTTAGTCTTTTGAATTTGTGTTGATCTTTCTTTTTATCTCAGAGTCATTGGCTTCTATGTAGTATATTCTAACTTATGGGAGATTGTTGCTTGAACAAGGTATTGTATCAATCTGTGAATTCCCTTTTCAATTCTTTCCTTCCCTCGTTCTCATTTTCTTTCTCCTTTTGACTTCTTACAAAGACCATTTCTTTAAATGGATGTGATAGATATTCCTATGAATGGGAAACTCCAACTGGGCCACCTAACCACCATCTAGCATTCAGGGACCTATTTCAATAATTAGATACAATCTCATCTATAAACTGAGGCATGAAGCCTATGGGACCTGAAACCCTCTATTCCAAAGGGAAGAAAACTGTGAGGGTGCATAGGCCAACATAATGGACTCAAGTCCTTTTCTTATAGAAAGAAAAGCAGAGAGAGGCCATGCTTGTAAAAATCAAGAATAACCTTTATTAAGCAACTACAGACATGATCCTGTAGAGCAGACAACCTAATGCTGAAATAAATCAGTAGGAACAAGCAGGGAATAATTTATAGAATTTTCAGATGAAAGAAGACAGGAAATGGGTTGATCTGGGGAGGGGTACATGGTGTGGTATGAATGGAAAGTTCCAGGCCTTAAGGGTGGAGTGTCAGGAACAGGGGCACTGACTTCTTAGTACATTTAAATAATATAAACACAATGATGCAGAGAGGTCAAGGCTCTAGTATATAGATCATGTGTCTTTAAGAGGCCAAGGCTAGCTGATAACTCAGGGACTACTCTAGGCTGGTTTGAGATGACCTAATTTCAGAGTCACTGATTCTGAACCACCAGAAAGTTGGATTTTACTCCAAAAGGATTATTGGTTTGTCAGTCCATTCTGTATTCTGACTGGTCAAGTTAGTTCCATCCCATTCCCCTTGATTACTTGGATAACTAAGGAGCTCAGGCAATTCAAGACTGTTAGCATATTTTTTTTCACATATCCAAACCCAATTCTTTTATTTTCATATATCCAAAAACATGCTTTTAGTTTTTTCCATATGACCATTCTACCATAGAAGTAAATTTTGAATGGCAACCAATGCTTGGTCATCACCTTCATATATCCCAGTGTGAAATGTCATCTTTGTCTGAAATGTTCTTCTTTCTTATCTCCACCTACTGGATTCCCTGTCCTTCTTGCAGTCCCAAATAAAATCTCATTGTCTCCAGCAAACTTTTCCTAATCTCTCTTAATTATAGTATCTTCTTTCTTTGAATTATTTTCTATTTATAATATGTTATGTGTATTTTTCAAAGCTTAGCCCAGGGCTTGCCACATAATGGGAGTTTAATAAATGCTTATTGACTAATAGACTGTTCTCTCTCTCATGTACTGATTCTGAAAAATGAATCAAACATGTTCCTTATGGGGTACAAAACAAATTTCAATAATTTTTTCCAAATGAAATAATAATGACTTTGGACTATCTTTAATTCCTTCTAATTAGCCTCTGGAGACAGGTTTAGTCAGTTGACAGGCACACAAATATACTTCTTCAAGAAACCTACTCTATCAGATCTTTGAATACAGAAAACCGAGGAAGTCAGTTAAAGGATATAGTACTTTCTTGGACTATATAACCACAATTAATCTTCTTCAAAGTAGGTTTCTTCTATAAAACTCACTTTCTATGATTCATTCTAATGGACCAAAGGTATAAATAATTCAAGTGATCAATAATTATCCAATTATTTGGATTTGGAATCTCTCTTGTGATTCCCCTTGCTGCAAATGTATCTTTGTTTGCTTGTTTGCTTGTTTGCTTGTTTTTTTAGGATTTTTTTGCAAGGCAATTGGGTTAAATAGCTTGCCCAAGGCTACACAGCTAGGTAATTATTAAGTGTCTGAGGCAGAATTTGAACTCAGGTCCTCCTGATTCCAGGGCCAGTGCTCTATCCACTGCACCACCTAGGCATGCCTGCAATGTATCTTATAACGATGCCATGGTTAGAAAATATTTAAGTTTACTAGTGTTCCTGAGAATGCTGAGAATGCAGTGAGTAGAGCACTGGATTTGAAATGAGGACCTGATTTTAAATGTTGGCCTTACTTGCTACTTTCATGACTTTGGGCAAGATCCTTATTCATTCTAAGTCTCAGTTCTATCAATGACATCTAAAAATTTCTTCCAACTTTAAATTTATTATCTTATGAGGTTCTGAGATAGAAATAGAAAAAAAGAGTTAATTAGGTAAATATCTATAAGTTTGCTGGTTTCTTCACTTATATAGATTACTTGAAGGCAAGTTTTTTGCCTTTTACCTCTTTTTGTCCCCATAGAACTTAACATAATGTCTTACACACACACACACACACACACACACACACACACACACACACACACAGAGGAACTGGTCAAACATTGATATATTCTTCTCAATAATACATTTGGAAAAACTGATATTTAACTATGTCTAATTTTTGTTTGTCTCATTTAGAAATGGAACCCTTTTCTAGAAAACTTATCTTAAGCAAATATTTGAAAGGTCTTCACAGGTAAGAGGGATAGCATTTGTTTTGTTTAGCATCAAAGAGTAGAAGACAAAAGGAAAAGGGTTTCAGGCCTATGTAAGAAAAGAACTTCCTAACATGTAGAGTGTCCCACAGTTAGGTGCACAGTGGATAGAGTGCCAGGACTGGAGTCAGGAAGATTCATCTTCTTGAGTTCAAATCTGATCTTAGACAGTTATTAGCTGTATGATACTGAGCAAGTCATTTAACCCTGTTTGCCTTAGTTCTTCATCTGTAAAAATGAGCTAGAGAAGAGAATGTCAAACCACTCCAATATCTTTGCTAAGAAAACCCCAAATGAGATCATGAAGAGTTGGGCATAACTGAAAAATGCCTGAACAGTAACAAAAATGTAATGAACTTCCTCCATGGATAGTAAATTGCCTGGAACCAAAGGTGTCAAAAGATGACCTCTTGGAGGTTTTGTAGAAAAGATTCATGATTTTGATAGGCATAGGACCTAGATAACCTCTGAGATTACATTCATGCCTACTATACAGAAATTAAAATTCTATATAATACCTAAATTGGGAACTAAAATATATAATCTATAATATTAATAATGTTAACATCAAAGTGAAGTAACAGAGGACAGAAAAAAGAGGAGGAAAGAGTCATGAAATTTACTATGAAATAATTGAATTCAATAAGATGAATATATTTATTGCCAGTACTATTCTAAGAACACTATATAAAAGTGTTAGCACTACTTTCCTAAATAGACATCCAATAGAAAACTAGGACTATCTTTCCACATAAGAACTATTTCTAACTCTCACCCCCAAATTCAGTATGTCTAAAGATATACTTATCATTTCTCTCCCATTTAAACAAATTTTTCTCATTTCCATATTTCTAAGAATGGTACTATCATTCCCTTTCAAGTTCAGAATCTTAAAATTATCTTTAATTAATTCTTTGCCCTTGATTCTAACATGTAGTTAGTTATCCAGTCCTGCCAATTTCCCCTCTACCATCAATCTCTTTCTTTTCATTCCCATTACCCTAGTTCAGGCTCTTTTTACTTCACACACATATTATGATATTTGCATTATATTTGCATTAATCTATCTCTTTGTCTCCCATATTTTTATCCTTCAATCCAAATTGTAAAATATTGTATAGTTAAAGTTCCTAAGATACTATTGGGAGGCTAGGTGGCGTAGTGGATAAAGCACCCGCCTTGGAGTCAGGAGTACCTGGGTTCAAATCCAGTCTCAGACACTTAATAATTACCTAGCTGTGTGGCCTTGGGCAAGCCAATTAACCCCATTTGCCTTGCAAAAACCTAAAAAAAAAAAGATGCTATTTTGATCATATGTATACTTTCCACATATGAACAATCTCCATGCTATATAAGGCACAGAACTTTGTTCAGCACATGTACTCAATAAGTATTTCTAGTAGTGTTATTGAGGTTCATTAGCCTAAAATTCAAGAATCTCTTTAATTTGATCAATACTTTTCCATGTTTATCTCCTATTATTTACTGTGTGAACTCTGCACCCTCCAAGCTGACATCCTTGCAATTTGATCATTTTATTTTTTATTGTTTCTTAAGGGATCGAGAATTTATAATATAAAGATGCCCTAATTAATAACTAGTTAAACTTCAGCAACTAACAGGGTGTTTCTTTGGACGAATCTCAATCTCTCAACTTTCTTACTTATAAAATAATGGAATTGAGCAAGCTGATATCTAAGATCCCTTCCAGTTATAAAATCCAATGATTCTTTGATTCAACTTTATCTCATCAACCCTCCCAGAACTGATCCCCCTTTCCTTCAAACTCCTATAACATTAAATGCTATACTACTATTGGATTACATACTGTGTTTTGGTCCTTTGTGTCTAAATATTATACTATCAAATAGATCATAAAAGGCAGGGAGAATTATGTCTAATTCTTCATACATCTAATATTTAGCATGGAGCTCAATACCTTGGAAATGAATGAATGACTTGGTTGGTGCTAGAGTGCATCGAACATTGAACAGGAATTCAGGAAGCTGTAAAGTTAGGATGCTCTAAATACCCAAATCTGGACTTGGGATAATTTATGAGGGAAAGTAATAGGTTTAAGGCTAGATGGGAAAGCTAAATGGTTTTAGATAGATTGAGTAATATCTATAGTTGTTGTTAGAAGTCTAAAGGAAAATTCCTCCAAAGGACTCAAGAATATATAGGCAAAACCCTAACTATAAAAATAAATGAATGGGTGGTTAGGTGGTGCAGTGGAAAGAGCACTTACCCTGGAGTCAGGAGTGCCTCAGGTCAAATTCAGCCTCAGACACTTAATAATTACCTAGCTGAGTGGCCTTGGGGAAGCCACTTAACCCCATTGCCTTGCAAAAACCTAAAAAAAAAAAAAAAAAAAAATGAAAAACTTGATTTAACCTACTCCTACCCCCTGGGGGGGGGGGGGAACTACCTTCCCCAATTAAACACCTGCTTCTTAGGTCAAGAGGATCTTACTCAAATGTGACTAGCCAATTCTAATAATACCTGTCTATAAATGTTTCTGTTATAAGCAAATTTTTATTACCATTTAGCCCATGACTATCCAAGATAACCAGAAGGGAATTCCACAAATACAAGAGAATTCAAAGCCTTTAAGAATTAGAATTTTAACATATTTTCCCCTTTTTTTGTCTCAGTTATTTTAGGTGTGTCCCTTTATGCTGGGAAAACCACTTGTCTGAAATGAATATTGCTTTTTCTAGGCCAAAGGAGAATGGAGTCCACTTTAAATTTTTATTAGCTTCACCTTCCTTCATTCATCTTGCTGGTCATAGAGTGCTGTGCTAATAGAGTGCAATTACTCGATGAATTCCATTGAAGGAGGGAAGAAAATACTAAATGATATTCATTTATTTGCATCTTAAAAACCTGATCTTATTTAAGACTGGAGGAGAAGCTCAGGAAATTATTAGAGAGCAGCTTATCAAGTCATTAAAGTTGTAAAATACCTCTGTGGAAAGAGTTCGAAAATTCCAAGTTTTGGTTCCCAAAAGGATCTGACTGTAGATTTCATGGTTTATAAAAGTGATCATTTCATAGAGTTCCTAGTTTGTTGACCTTATTTCTAATACTGAAATGAAAAGAAAAAAATTACTGAAACATCACTTAAATTCACCTTTTCTTCCCCCAAAGCACTTTTAAACCATCAGGGAGCACTGCCAGCCATTTGGCAGATCTCATTCAACAGAAAGGACTGGGATCTTGCACTTTCCTGGCTACTTTTTGCACATATACCAGAGAGCAATTAAGGATTCTTTGCTTTTCAGAGAGCAGGAAATCAATATCCTTTCAGGGAAGTGGGGCAGGCAGTGCTTAAATCATTAGTCTTGGGGTAAAGTCTGTGGATTTCTCCAAGTTGTCTCTTGTATCTGTCTCCAACCAATGGAACACTCCACCCTTCTCTGTGGTCTTTTAAAAGGTTAATATAATAATAACAACAACAACCAGCTTTTTAAGGTTTATAATTTAATATTTAATTTAATTAATTTTAATTTTTAATAAATTAATATTTATTACATCATTTGATTCTCATTCTAACTATAAAGTAGGTATTATTATTATTATTCTCATATTGATGAGGAACTGAAACTGAAAGGGATCAGATGACTTTTTTTTGCTTTGGGGGGATAATGGGGTTAAATGACTTATCCAAGGTCACACAGCTAGTAAGTATTAAATGTCTGATTCCAGATTTGAACTCAGGTGCTTCTGACTCCAGGGCTTGTGGTCTATCCATTGTACCACCTAGCTTTTCCCTCTTTTTTAAAAACTCTAATAGCTTACATAACAGTTTTTGTTGAAGTGACAAATATACGAAATAGTTGATTACTAATTGTATATTGAAAGCAGTTGGGGGTTTCCATAACACCAAACAAATCAGTGCTGAGTTTTTTCAGAGATAAAGTTTAACAGCTCCAGTTTCTTAATTTGTTTATCAAAATAAAAAAGGAAAAAAATAAAAATCTTTTGTTCAGATGACAAATCTGACCCCTTATAAGTAGAGGGATAATAAAAGACATTTTACACATATACAGATAGGACCAACACAGGACCAAATACCTCCAGAATGGAATGACTCCCCAAGCTCTCATGCTCTATTTATTTTCTTTCAAAACGTAAACACCATGGAGAAATAAATGCCTAATATTATTGAGTTGTTTTTGAAATAACTCCAACCAAGGTTTGGGGCTATATAGGCTTACTGTGGAAAGGTATCAAAGAGAAGCAATACACACTTGAACAAAATTAAAACTGTTGTTGTTGGCCAAATATGTCAGAAAACTCTTCTAAAATGTTTATAACAAACTGTCATTTTTGTCCTTCCTAAGAGTTATTCAAGTGTGATATAAAACTAATCACACACTGACTTGAACTGCAAGAGAGAAAAAGTCTAGTAAAAATGTTTTATGATTGAAGATCTAATATTCTCATTGTGCAACCTGCTCTGAACCACAATGTCAAGCCCAACCACAAGCCCAAGGTCACACAGATACATTCAAAGGAATAAATATTGATGCAGGTTTAGCACTGGAGATTCAAAGACAAATTTTAACATAGTCTTTGCTCTCAAAATACTCATACATAAGACAAATTAAAAGGAAGCTAAAAGGAGAGATGGAAAAGTCTTGCCATCTGGAACAGGAAATGATCTAGTAGCTCCTTTTCAGGATCTGAGGAAAGGTCTGCTTATGCTACTTTCTTCAATCTGGCAGATTTTCAAATGAACTTGTTGGTCACACTGGTCAGTTGTCCAAAGAAGTTTTTATTGAGGGTATAGATGATGTGCCAGTGATAGAAAAGATTCTTTCCTTAAAAAATTACTTCATATAAATATAAAGGAACAGGGCAGCTAGATGGTACCCTGGAGTTAGGACAACTTGAGTTCAAATCCAGCCTCAGACACTTAATAATTGCCTAGCTGTGTGACCTTGGGCAAGTCACTTAACCCCATTGCCTTGCAAAAACCAAAAATAAAAAAGCAACATATGCAATTGAACTTGAAATACACATCATTTAGCCCAGCAGTTTTCATTGGCCAATAGAAAAGTAAATGTTTTATATCATTAGCTATTCCCTTTTGTTAATTAGTTGATCGACTAAAGCAGAAAAATTAATTTCTGCCAACAAGTGTTTGTAAAATTCTTTTGGTCATTTTCTACTACATATTTGTGTGAGCAAGCATTTTCTCCTAATTATTATTTAAATCAAAACAAAGAAATAAATATGATGTATAAGCAGATTGAAGTCTATATTTATCTGATGAATCATTGTTAAAATTGAAAGTCCAACATCAAAATTAAGCTTATCTATCATTCTGTAATGTTAACTATGTTCAAGTTCAACTCATTTCATCTAAAATGTCATTTGTATTCAACAAAACTTTAAAAATAAAGATATTTAATATGAAATCTTACATATAATAAGCATAAGAAGTTTTTCTGGATTAATCCCTTTAACTCAGAAATGTGTCATAAAATATTTACAATTATTTCATAACAAGGTTTATAATTTTATAGTTTTCTTAAATATATGTATAATAGTAAAAAATTGCTTAGCTTGTACATGTAGTCTGCTATAATATATTAAATTATAGAAGTCTATAGAATAAAATTGTGTTATATGTTATTTTATATATTCCATAATGTAAAATTTAATTTGGAGCTTTTTAAAAACAATAACTAGTATATATAGTAGAAATACTTGTTGAATAAATATAAAAGATTATTAATAATAAGTTAAATTGCTCTGGATGTTCACAACATATTTTGTTGGTGTTGTTGAAAAGGGTTCTTGGAAGAAAAAAACAAGGTGAATCTTTGGTAAAAATGAGCCTCTGATATTTTTAAATTTGGGGAAATCTCATTTAATATTTTCTGCTTACCTCATGCCTGAAATACATATGATATTTTTAAATTTGGAGAAATCTCATTTAATATTTTCTGCTTACCTCATGCCTGAGATACATATAAAAGAGTCATGCATCAATAAAAAAATATTGGTAGATAGGAATAACAAAGAAGAGGAATAGAACCAGAATAATGCATGGGATAAGGAAACAGTTGTAAGGGAAGAGATTTCTCAGGTAATCTTAGATACTCTTTAAAAGACCTTATGCAGGAAAAGAATCCATCTGGCCATGTTCCTATCACTATTATCTGTGCTATACCTTCCCTTCGATTTCAAATAAAATTCTCAAAGGGCCTTGCCTTCCACACTATTGACGTATCTTTAGGATTTCTAGGATTATTTCTTCTGCTCTAAAGCTGACTCTTCCTTTATGTGTTGTATGTAACAAACAGAATGTGTTCTTTGACAGGTATTTTCTTGCATTTCTATTTGTATACTCAGAATTTAACAGTGTTTGGCATATTGTAAGCACCTAAAATTTGCTTTTCATTTATTAATTCAAGGAAGCAGAATAACTCATTGGATATATTGCTGTATTGAAAATTAGAGGACCTAGATTTTTGTCTTTGATAATTAATATTTAAGCTTGGGAAAATTCCTTAATTCCTTGGCCTTACAATTGAGATTGGACTAAATGACTTCAATGGTCCATTTGACCCTAAATCTACGCTTCTATGACCACTAAAGTCCCTTCCAGGACTAACTTATGACTTTATGATTTCTTTTGAAGCAAAATTCCTAAGCTTTTTGATGAATGTTGCTATTTCTTCAAAGCAGCAATCCAAAAATTGTGTGCTAGGGCAAACTTGTTATACCACCAACCAGAGAAATGATGAGAGAAAGAAATTATTACTCATCCTCTATTCCTATAATGCCACCTTTCTCCTCTGACATTAAACCCCAAAAAAGAGTAGAGAGAAGGTTATGAACCACATATGTAAAATCAGAGCCACCTGGTTACAAGTGAATTAACTCACCTAACCAGATATACTTTATTAAAAAACAAAAATTGTGAATACAGTACCTGATCTTCTTCATTGATTCTTTAAAGAGTTTTGTTCAAAAATTACAGAAATGCTAGATGGTTTGAATTTTTAAAGATAATTTATATTATAAATTACAATAGTTTGTCTTGTACTTGAGATTTGAGTTGCTCCGTCTTTTGGAGGAAATTGTTATAGTAATCATCACCGAGAAAGGAAATTGCCAACAAGAATAGGCAAAGTGTACAGAACCAGGAAGGTGACAGAGCTGCTGTTCTCTCCCCTAGACTACATCAGCAACACTGTGATATGTCTGAACCTTACCCAGTATAGAAAAGGAGAAGAAATGAAAACTAACCCATATGAGGCCTTGTTGAGAAAATTAAAAAAAAATAATTAACTTGTACAAAGAAATGTTGGGGTCATTGGTTGCTTTAACCTTCTAAAGGAGAATATAGTGGAAGGGGAATTGGTTTGGGGTTATATCCTATTTCTGCTTATTACCTATGTGAGTTAAAAAATTATTTAGCCAGGACAGTTTGGTGGCACAGTAGATAGAGTACCAGCCCTGGCATCAGGGGTACCTGAGTTCAAATATGGCCTCAGACACCTAAAAATTGTCTAGCTGTGACATTAGGCAAATCACCTCACTCAATTGCCTTAAATAAATTTTTTTTAAAAAAAGGAAGTTAGACTAGATGTCTTCTAAAAACCCTTCCAAGTCCAACAGGCATTGTTTCTATGGAATATAGAATACCAGTATCAGGTCATTGAATGTAGCAAATACTTTATAAATAATTATTTATTGACTATTTCATTGCCTTGAAGAAAAAAAATTGGAATATATAACTTCTAAGGTATTTCTAATTCTAAATTCTATACATTACCAATAAGGCTTATAAATGTGCCATAGGAAAGGACTTGGTCAGGACATGCTCCCAGGCAATTTATTTCTTATGTTACCCTAATCCCAACTCAATTACTGTGATTAGAAAGTAATAATAAAGCAAACATTTATGTGTATATATATATATATATATATATATATATATATATATACACACACATATAATATGTAAATGCTTACTATGTGCCACTATGCAAAAGGTGTAACAATTATCTTATTTAAAGCTCATAAGAACCCTGGGACATTGATAATATTGTCCCCATTTTAAGAAAATTGAGGCAAGCAGAGGTTAAATGACTTGCCCAAGGTATTGGGTCTAGGCTCAGATTTGAACTCAGGTCTTCCTGAGTTCTAGCCACTATACCACTTGTTCACCAGAGAAAAGATAGAGAATGAGGTATTAATATTTTAGAAATGGAAATGAAAATAAAAAGCATAATAGACATAATAGAAAGGGATAGTGAGAGGAAATCAAAGTGTTGTATATGATGGATAGCCAAATCCTGGAGTATGGGAAAGGAGAATATTGATAAACTAGTCTGTGACTCTCCAAAGTATTGTTTCTTCTACTTCTCTCCTTGATTCTATTGCTAGGCGTGCTAGTCAATCACTTTATTTCCTAGGGTCTCCTCTCATTAGCAGTTAGTGACTCAAAATATTACTGTTGCTTCTTCTTAATGAAGAGGGAGTTTGCTTCTCCCAGCTCTCTGGTCTCAATGGTTACCCTCACACAGGTGTGTTTTCCATGTAGGCCCAAAGCATTGGGGTGGGTTGGGGAGTGGAGAATTGACGAACAGGTAGGGAGGGAAGGAAACTGGAATCTGAACAGAGACTCATGAAGAGATTCTCTATCATGGCATCTCTCTTCTGGATGAAAGCACCAGCTCAGGACAGTAGGGACCACATGCCACCATCTTCACCCAATCTTCTAGCTGATTGACATTATTTTAGGAGTGGCTAGGTAGTACAGTGGATAGATCACTGGTCCTTGTAGTAACAAGTACCCGAGTTCAGATCCAGCCTCAGACACTTAATAATTACCTAGCTATGTTGCCTTGGGCAAGCCACTTGGCCTTGGGCAAGCCACTTAACCCCATTTGCCTTGCAAAATAAATAAATAAATGAATGAATGAATAGATGCATAGATAAATAAATAATATTATTTTAGGGAGTAATTACAGTATTTAAATTATTTTAAAATGGGTCAATTGGTTAGCCTAGCAAATAAAAATGTAGACCCTGGAATTAGGAGGAGCTGAGTTTAAATCTGGCCTCAGATACTTACTAGCTATGTGACCCCAGGCAAATTACTTAACCCGATTTGCCTCAGTTCCTCATTAATAAAAATGAGTTGGAGAAGGAAATGGAACCATTCAGTATTTTTTACCAATAAAATCCCAAACGGAGTTGGAGCCAACTAATCAATTAAAAACCAAATATTTTAAAAGCTGGTTTTCAAATTTCTAAAAATGAAACAACAATAATGGTTATATGTTATTTAACCATCTTTTTTTATTTCCTCTATATCAGGGGTTATGCTTGATGAAACATATTTGAAAATGAGCTTACAGGAATCATTTCATGAGGTGTACACTAGAGCAAGCCCAGAAATTTCATGAAGAGGCAGAAACAGATATGAAAAGAACTTTGAGTTGACAACATAATTCCCTTATTGATTGCTGAACAGGAAGTATTACTGACTCAGTGACCCTTTAAAAAAAATTCTCCTTTCTCTGACTCCATGCCTATCTCTGTGTCTCTCTTCCTTCAACTATTCAATTGGAAATCAGGTAACCATGAAATTTCCCATGCTAGGGCAGAGTAGGGAGGAAGAAAGAATGTCCTTTCCTTGAAGTAGTAGAAAATTACTCCAACAAGCCATCAAGAACTTTTGGCAGCAACTTTATAAATTCAAGAGATCCTGACAAAGACAACAGAAATTATGATCTGTATTCATGAATGGAGTATTAACCCAGGTGGGTAGAAAGATTAGTTTCTGCAGTGGAAAAGATACTGAAAGAGTTCAAACCCTGGTCTGACTTGACAAGAAGACATGGATCTGGAGAAAATTATTGGGCAGTGCAAAGTGAGATGTAAAAATGTCTATTCAATGCCAAGATATAACATAAAGTGATACAGTTTTTTAAGCTGAAACAGGAAAAAAGGAGCTTTACCAACTTTAAAGTGCTTTTTTAAAATGCTAGTTCTTATCAGGAAATGACTTTGTGACTTCTTGTGGACAAATCTCTCACCTCTTGATAAACCCTTCTATTTAGGCTAGTCTGATAGACATAGAGTTCATTGCTTAGCCTGTAACTGAAATTTTTCCAATTTAGGAGAATTTACTACTCTTTTCATTGTGCTGGCATTAATTTCAAGAACACAGGATTAGGATAAGGAGAAAGGAGTAAAATGACAGAATAGTAGGAAAAGCATATCAAACTTCCTCCCTCCCCCAACCAATAAACAAACCAAAAACACCCTCAAGACTCCTCTGAAGATATCAAATTCTGATTGAAAAACACAAGAAAATACCACAGAATCACAGGGTTCCAGGTCTGATCAAGTTCTAGAGGAATTCTCCAGTCCAGGGAAGGGGTCCAAGGTCCAGGAAACAGAGACCCTAAACCTGTGGAGGGTGACAAATCTGTTGTTCATTACCCAGGTCCAAGTCACAGATCCAGGGCAGAAAGAGAAGGGAACCTGTGCCCAGGAACGGCAATTCAGCGTGAGGAAAGGCTAAGGGTCCTACTCTTGTGAAACAAACAAGAAGCAAATTCAGAAGCAAGTAGTATCTGCATGGATCATCTCCCAGAACTAGAGTGGTCTCAGGTCTGGATTGAGGTCCAATCATAAGCCTTCAGAGGAATAACCAAGGCATAGAGTCTATCCCTAAAATAAAGTACAAAATTGGGAAGTAGATTGAAGAAGGAATAAAGAAACAACATTGTTAAAATGTTCTATGGTTCTAGGGATGCTCAAAAGACAAACCCAAAAGAAAAAAAAACTCAAAAATATTTAAAAGTAAATTCTCAAAGAAAAATATTTTGAGAACACATGAAAAAGATGAAGAGTTAAAAATTGGTTTTATAAATAAAATGAGAGTGCTAAAGGAAAAAAGACAAAGAAATGAGTGCTATTGAAGAAAGGATAAGAAAGGGAATTAACAGCTTGGCAAAAAAGGTATAAAACCTTGCCCAAGCAAGAACATTCCTGTAAATTAAAATAAATATAAGTTAGTGACTCAGGGGAAAACAAATAATACTAAAAATAAAGTAAAAACACTGGGGAAAATAGAAGAAAATGAAAGGCATCTTATAATAAAGATAACCAAAAAAAATAGACTGAAAAGAGATAATATAAGAATCATCACACTACTTTATTGTCATGACTGGGGGAGGGGTGTGAGGAAGGGGAAAGCTTAGAAATCATATTCCAAGACATTACAAAACTGATCTGATCTCTTAAAACCAGAGAACAAAACAAAAAGAGAAAATAATTACCTCCAGAAAGAAATCCCAAAATAAAAACTCCCAGAAACATTGCAACCAAAATCCAGAGTTTCCAGATCAAAGAAAAAAATACTTTAGCTAAAAAGAAAAAAAAATAAAGTAATGAGGAACCACAATTAGAATCACATCTGATTTAGCAGCTGTCATTATAAAGGTATATGATATTCCAGAGGGCAAAAGAATATAGTTACAATCAATAATAACTTATCCAGAAAGCTTCAGTGTACAACTGGGGGGAATATATGACCTTTAATGAAATAGAGGATTTCCAATCCTTTCTAATGAAAAGACCAGACTTGCATAAAAAGAATAAACATAAGAGTCAAGAGAAACATAAAAATCTAAACACAAATGAATTATAAGGGACTAAACAAGGATAAACAGCTTACTTTCTAATATAGGGAGATGATACATTGTGTCCCCTCTGAAATCACTGGGGAGTCATAAAAGGACTCTAATTAGACAAAATGTCTGAGAATGGCCCCATTATTTCTTGAAGATCTTAAAAGAAGAAAGAAAAGGGAGGAGAAAAGGAATGCAAACTGGATATAAATACTTAGATTTCTTTTTGAGAAGGGGGAAGGGAAGAAAGGAGGAAAAGAAGAGGAAGGAAAACAAAAATTAATGTGACAGGCACTGTAATAAGCAATTTACAAAAATTATCTTCTTTTTGATCCACAAAACCACACTGGGAAATAGATTTTATTATTATTCCTATTTTACAGTTGAAGAAATTGAGTTGCCCAGGATCACACAGCAAGTGTTTGAGGTTAGATTTGATTTCAGGTCATACCAGCTGGATTAACATCTGAGGGGGATCATCAACTGAGAAATTGCTGAACAAGTTATCAATGTAATTTAATACTATTATGCTGTAAGAATTGATGAAGGGGATCATTTCAGAGAAAGCAGAGTAGAATTGCATGAATTGGTGCATAATGAAGTGAACAGAACAAAGAAAATAATTTAGACAATGACATCTAAATGACTTAGAAGGATCAATGTAATGACTAATCAGGATTCCTAAATAGGACTAAACAGGACTAATGCTAAAATAGGATACCAACCTCACAATAGATAGCTGAATAACTTAAAATATAGAATAAGGTATATATCTAGGTCTAGATTTAAGATATGGCCAAATGTGAACATTTATTTTTCTTAAAGTTCTCTTTTATTTTATTCTCATAGCAGTGGGGAAGAAGAAGGGAGGGAAAAAAGGAAGGGTTGGGCTTTTTGTTTGGGGATTTGGGGGCTTTTTTTGCTGATTTAAAAATTATTAAATTTTAATTTACTAATATTTTACAAAAAGAACCCAGGATCAACCCTATGTATCAGTATAAGACCCAAGGTCACTATCAAAGTCAGATTTAAATGAATACGTAAAAGATAGCATGAGTGTCAGAGACTAAGCATTTATTATTTACTGCCAGAAATATAAAGGTAAAAGTCCCTGATATAAAGGAATTCATATTCTAATAGGGAAACAATTCACAAAAGCAAATTTTACCAAGGATGATGTAAGGGAAATTAACTTGAGAAAAGTCTTCTGTAAAAGGTAGAATTTGAGCTAAGTCTCCAAGGAAGCCAAGAAACTCAGAAGTCAAGGGGAGGGTGCAGAACATTCCAAGCATAGGAGATAGGCAATACTAAGGTACTGAGACAGGAGATGGATTGTCTTGTTCAAGAAACTACAAAATAAGCCAGCATTCCTGGATTATAGAGCATAGGAAGAGGTCTGAAGTATTAAAATCTGGGAGAGATAAGAAAAGACTAGGCTATGAAGAGCTTTAATGTCAAAGACAGGACTTACTTGATATTGGATGCAAAAAAGAGCCAAAGATGCCACTGGGCAGGGGTTGACATAGTCTGGCTAACTTAAAGAATAAAAATCACATTATGTAGAAATTCAAGAGGAGCAAAAAGCAGTACAGTCTGATGTGGGAAATAAAGGACTCATGGAAGTGAAATGGAAAAGACAAGAAGGTAGTTTAAATTTGCAAAGGGAAGATGGAAAGATTGCAGAAGCAAAAGCAAATCCACAATCAGTGGAGCAAGGAATGAAAGCAAACACTAACATAATCATTAAAATCAATAAAATTTATTGTTAAATAGCTAAAATGAGTTCACATGATTCAGAGTATCATCTTAAAACATTATCAATGAAGTGTTCTTTAAAATAAACAGGAATTAACCTGGACTAAGTAAAAATAATTCTTTTCACTTGCTAAAGTTACTACAATAAAAGTAGGTATTAGCATGGTTTCATTCCTTAGATCAAGAAGTGATTTCCAGTGTTTTTTTTTAACAAAATTATGCAAGAGAAACCCACAGGTTTCTAGGAATCACTTCAGTAGTCTTTAACTAGATATGGAGTTTCTTTATCGTCTTTTAAACATGACCCCAAACATCATCTTCTTACAAGAAAATAGTAAGAAAAGATGTTCACATATGTGCATCCTGAGAGAAAACAAGATTTTTTACCTGATCATCTTCCATTCTCTATAAAACTGTAGAACATGTTTGATATCTACTGAAATACTGTTAGAATTCTTAAAATCTGATAGCAGGGGATGAGAAAAAGTCCTGGGATTGTCCACAATGAGACCTGTAAGGACATTCATCTTTTGACTACGGTCATCAACCTCAAGTTTGGGGGCCTCCACTAGACCCTTACAATCCTCTAGGATCTGATATAGGTCCCTTGTATCAGGGTTTTCCCTGCTCATCCTGGACTTTATATCCTTCTTCCCAGGATTTGTTTGGATATTTGAATGCATGTAACTTTTTTCCTTCAACTTGTCCTTTAAGAAATTGATAGTAGCCAAAGCTCCAGGTTCTTTGTATTTCAGCACTATTAATTCATCAATAACATCACTGGAGATGATCATAATAAAGCTACCATCCAAGATAAGCTCTTGGATGACTGGCAAGTACTGGCAGAATGCTTGGGTGTCAGGAACCAGATAAAGAGGCAGTTGTCTCTGAGCATGCCCAATGGACCCTCCTGGATGAAGCCACTCCCTAATCACATTCCTCTTTTGGCTCTTTAGTTCCTGAACTGAAGATATAGTTTTGAAGATACCTTGGCTGGGATAAAACCTCAGGAGGCTGTGGGGTTGCTGGGCAGCAAAGTGACCAAAGCTGCGAAGGAAACATGTATATAAAATGCCCTTCTCTATGGGACTGATGAAAGGTGGGACTCGTATAAAGCAAATCCATTTGTGGGCTTCCTTCATTGGCAAGATATTGCATGTACCTGAGTCTTCAGGGAACAATAGGGAAATGGACAGGTGAGATTCCTTAGTAATCATCACCACATCCCAGAGGTGACTGGATAGGTCAAGGTGGGCTCCTTCCAATTCTTTTATGGAAGGCAGTAAATTCAGCAAGACAGACAGGTGACTCCACAGCCTTGGAGAACTTTGTGTACATTCCAAAGTGAGATCTGGGTCAATCCAAAACCAGTTCAGGAATATTTTGATGGTGTAAAGCAATTCCTGAGTAGCAAAGATGCAGAGTTTTTTCCTGAGCACATGTCCAAGATGGACCTTCCCACTAAGCTTTCTTTTCCTTGCATTGCTAAATGTATCAGACTCTGGACACCTTTTACCAGTGACAGCTCTAAATTTTGGGAAGGCCTTCTTGAGGATACCCTGTTGGGTCTGGATCTTATGAGTACCCAAGATGGGCTGGTTAGTGGATTGAGGCTTTGATTGCTCTCTCAGTTCCAACTGCTTTTCTAGAATTGGTGGGCAATTAAATTCTTTGTTCTCCATGGAATGAGACCATTTTTTGCTGTTTGAGTCTAAATCAAAACTGAATATTGCTTCTTCATAGCTATCATTTTTTTCTAATGGATTATGGGAGTCATAGTCAGTATTTGAATCACAATCCTGGCTTTGGTCATTGTAATTACCAAATATAAAATGGTAACATGGTTCAGTGGAGTGGAAATGCTGAGGAATATTCAAAGCTTTGGTATAGCTCAAATCATTATTAGGGGCTGGAATGTCTGAGTCGGTCCTCTGGATATCATTAGTCTCCTGGATCTTTGAACCATCCACTCCATCCAGTTCTGACTGGATTCTTACATTCATATGATGGACAAGATGAGAAAATAGCATTAAAATAAAAGTGATGGCAGCCCTGCTCTGATGGACCCCCACAGCCTTTTTCAGACTGTACACACTCATGATACATAAAGTGACCATGTGAAATATGACAAGGTCTGGTAGGAAGAAGTCGTTTTTGTGTTCTCCTTTGTTTTTTCTGGAGAGGCAGAGGCGGAAGTCCTCCAAAACGGACTGAGACAGTAAAGCCAGCTGGGGGTCCGTACAGCTTTCAGGCTGCAAGAAATTCTGAAGATACAAGAAGCTCACTAGTAGTCTTTGATTGGGTTTAACCATCTTCTGTCCTGAAGATACCATCCTCATCTGGCACTTCTTCAACTGGTTGTACATTTCCACAGCCTTGGCATTTAAACTTCTAAGGTGAAAGGACGCAATCCTAGCAGGCACTTCTGAGTGGATGCTACACTGGTAGAAGAATGGTGCCCTTACATCGTAATTGTTATCACCAACTAGGTTTGCTAGCCGATTGTAAGGCATTCCCATTTGAGGGGCCACTGACAAAGCCTTGAAGTAATATTTCATAGCAATATTCTTAAGGTAACTGGATCTAATATGACTCTGAAAGAGAAATAAGTCTCCCAAATACAGCAGACAGTGGTAGCAGGCCATTTGAGCCCAAGCTATCTCCTTCTCTGAGGCAGGAATTACACGCCTACAGTCTATGATATTTCCATGGGTTCTACTGTTTCCAAATTCTAGCTGGTAATGTTCTTGAAGGAAGGAGAAAAGATTTTGGTAAAATGCGACTCCTTCATCTGAATGTCTTTCAAAGTCAACTTCCCCACCTTTAATGTGATGCATTCTATCCTTCAACCCTAACAGTATGACATTATAATATACATTCATCCATAGGAATTCTTCTGCCTTCTCCCCATATTGCACTGGATCCAGAAACATTAGTTTAATGCAAAGCTGTTGAACCTGACTTCTTAGTGTGAGACTTTGGGGTTGGAAAATTTCTTGACTGGCATTGTCTTTAGAGAGGATAATATTGAGTTGCTTACCAAGCTCCAATGCCTTCTGGTAGATCTGCCTGGCCACCAGGTCCTCCTTGTAAAGAGAAGCATCTTGTACTATATTGCTCATTCTGTAGAATCACAGAAAATTTTCCATCAGTATTCAACAACTTAGCCCTCTTAGATAAAGTGTTTTATTAACTAAATGAGGTAATATATTTACTAGATTATAAATAATTTTTTACATTTTTACATATTCATTTCATTGAAAGAAGGGATGAGGGACAAAGAGGAAATGATAGAAGAGAACAGGAGGAAGAAACTTGGACACAGGTTAGTTGAGAGCAACAGAAAGATCAAAATCATCAGCTGAGGCCAAAGGTATGTAACTTGTCCATCTTTTTTCCCCCTCAGTTTTTATCTCTCTATATCTCTTCCTCTCTCTCCCTGTGTATCTGTCCCCCTCTCCTTTTGTCATTGTCACCATCTCCAGCCCAGTCTCCATCTCCATCTCCTTCTCCATCTCTGGCAACGTCTCTATCTCCCTCTGTCTCCCTGTCTCCCTGTCCCTCCATCCCTTTCCATCTCCCCCTCTATCACTGTCTCTAACTTCCTCTCTATCTTCCCGTGCAACTCTGTCTTTGTCCCTTTCTCACTGTGTCTCCATCTCTGTCTCTTTGTCTGTCTTCATCTCTGTCTACCTCTCTGTCCCTTTCTTGTCTCCATCTCTGTCTCACCCTCTGTCTGGTTCTATCTTCCTGTGTGTGTCTACACATCTCTATATCTCTATCTGTTTCTCTATCCCTCTTTAATTCTTCATCTGTCTCTCTGTCTCAATCTTCTCTGTCTCTGTTGTCTGTTTCTTTTTTATGGATATTTTATTTTTCCAAATACATATTATGAAAGTTTTCAACATTCATCCATATGCATACATATATTTTTACTGTTTAAAATTTCCTTCCACACTCCTTTCCCAACTACCTCCCTCAGCAACTAACAGTCAAGTAAGTATATATTTTTAGATAACTCTCTCTCTCTCTCTCTCTCTCTCTCTCTCTCTCTCTCTCTCTCTCTCACACACACACACACACACACTCTCTCTCTCTCTCTCTCACACACACACACACACACACACACACACACACAATTTTGAACAAGTTTCTTTGGTTTCCTCACTCAGAAACATGAAGAAGTTATAAGAAAATGGGGGATAGAGGGTGCATGGTAAAACTTTAAATACTACAGACAATTTATTGAAACAACATACAATAGTAACTCTCAACAGCAAATTTTATTTTTCTAGTTACAGGTATAGATAATTTTATAAAAATGCATGTTGAAAACTTTCTCCCTCTTTGCCCCCTCCCTAAGACATGAAATATATATTGAATTACATGAAATTTATTTAGATATTAGTCATTTTGTGAAAGAAGAATCAGAACAAAAGGGGAAAATAGACATACATCATCATCTGGTAAGGAAAAAAAAGTTTAAAAAAAGAGAAACAGAAATAAGTTCCAAAAGAAAAAAGAAAAATTGACCTTTTTTGAGAGCTGGGTTCAAAATCAGTATCAATATGATAAAAAGCCCAAGTTCAAGTAATTTAAAATTAATTCTCAAGTAGTTTAACCACAAAAGTGAGAAGAGATGTGGGAAGATATTGAGGATGTACGGTAAAGTGAAGGGTTCTTTTGAGGATAATGACATAGGCATTTTGAGGAAGTAGGGGACCAGTCAGTAGGGAAAAATTGAAGATGAGACAGTGAGGATAAGAGAAGAGGCAATCTCTTGGCTAATACAAGATAGGATGGGATCATTGTTTTTGTAAAGAGGTGAGGTTGGAGCGGCTAGGTGGCATAGTGGATAAAGCACCAGCCTTGGAGTCAGGAGGACCTGAGTTCAAATCCGGCCTCAGACACTTAATAATTACCTAGCTGTGTGGCCTTGGGCAAGCCACTTAACCCCACTTGCCTCACAAAAAACCTAAAAAAAAAAAGAGGTGAGGCTTAACAAGAAGACCATTCCTTCATGTGAGACAGAGATAAAAGAAGATAGTGGCAGGAATCATGAGTGATGTGAGATGAGAAAATATGAAGAAGGAACTCTCAGTAAATTACCTCATTTTTTCAGTATAGGAGGCAAATTCTCCACTTTCAGAATGGGAGAAGGAGAATTCATGGAAGGTTTGAGAAACAATGAAATATCTTTGTGGCAGGTGGAAGATTGAATTAAAGAACTGAAAAAGGATGTCCTTGCAACAGGGAAGGCACAGTTGAGGTTATGAAATGAAAATTTATCATTGATCCACTTGTGATTTTGAATTGTTTTTCTACCTTTATAAGGAACAAAGGTAATGAATGTAATTCAAGCCTGATGTTTGGGGAAGGAAAACTGGAAATATGATAAGGAGTCAAGGAACTCAAAAGAAGATAATGTAGAGCTAAATTGGTTCATCAAGGAGTGATGATGGGGAAAAGAGGAAAATGGAATTTAATGATCTAGGAGAAAAAGAAATGATTGAGGGAATGAAGGTCACTGTGTGGACAAAGAACAAGCATTTATTTGCAAATCATTCTCCAATTGATAAATGGACCAAGGATATGAGCAGGCAATTTTCAGTTGAAGAAATTAAAACTATCTATAGTCATATGCAAAAAATGTTCTAAATCACTATTAATTAGAGAAACAGAATTTAAACTATGAAATGCTACCTCACAACTATCAGATTGGCTAATAGAATAAAAAGGAAACAAGATAAATGTTGGAGGAGTTTGAGGAAAATTAGAACACTAATGCATTTTGGGGAAAATTTTGAAATGATTCAACCATTCTGGAGAGAAATTTGGAACTAGGTTCAACAAACTATAAAACTGTGCATTACTTTTGATCCAGCAATACCACTATTAGGTCTATATCCCAAAAAGATCCTAAAGAAAGGGAAAAGATCCACATGTATAAAAAATTTTGTAGCAGCTTTTTTTGTTGTGGCAAGGAATTGGAAATTGAAGGGATGTCCATCAATTAACTGATGGCTGAAAAAGTTGTATTGTTCTATAAGAAATGATGCGTAAGGGGGTGGCTAGGTGGCGCAGTGGATAGAGCACCGGCCCTGGAGTCAGGAGTACCTGAATTTAAATCTAGCCTCAGACACTTAATAATTACCTAGCTGTGTGGACTTGGGCAAGTCACTTAACCCCATTTGCCTTGAAAAAACCTTAAAAAATGATACACAGGTGAATTTCAGAAAACCTTGGAAGGACTAAAATGAACTGATACTAAATGAAAAAAGCACAATAACACAAACATTTTATGATGATTAACTATGATAAACCTAACTCTTCTCAGTAATGTAGTGATCAAAGATAATCCTAAAATACTTGTGATGGAAAATGCTATCCATATCCAGAGAAAGAACTTTGGAGTCTGAATGTAAATCCAAGTATACTATTTTCACTTTTTAAATTTTTTAAATTTTTTTTTCCTCATGCTTTCCCCTTTTGTTCTGATTCTTCTTTCACAAAATGACTAATATCTAAATAAATTTCATGTAATTCAATATATATTTCATGTCTTAGGGAGGGGGCAAAGAGGGAGAAAGTTTTCAACATGCATTTTTATAAAATTATCTATACCTGTAACTAGAAAAATAAAATTCTACTAATATGAAAAAGGACAAGAATCTGTGTTGCAAGGCAGAGGGAAAGATGGAATGAAAATAAATTGTGATAAATGAAAATTTCAGAGTTTACCCATTATAATAATGCACTGCTAAGAATAAAATAAAATAAAACAGAATAAAATGAAGACAAAATTGAGTAAATAAAAGAGAAACAGTCCAATGATAGACAGCTACTATAAGGATAGAGAAGATCTGAATTCATAGTTAGAGGAAGATAGTGAAGTTTAAAAAGAAAATTCACTCTACCTCAAAGAGAAATATCAAATGGTCACAAGTCCAAAAAGAGTTCTTGGAATAATTTAAATAGTACATCAAAAATCAAATAAGAGAAGAACTTTGGAACTAATTGCTTGACATAGATTTAATTAAAAAAGTCAAAGAAACTATATTATCTAGAAGGTACCATAGTCAATGCAGTAGTATCAATACCAAATCTATATGAACTTAATACTATAGCATCTAAATTTGTAAGAGTTAATGAATTGCAGGTAGAAATAGACAGCAATACAACACTAGTGGAGGTGAGGCTTTAATCTTCCACATTCAGAAACAGACAAATCTAACAAAAAAATAAAATAAAATAAAATAAATAATGACAAAGTCAAGGAGAGAATAAAATTTAATATAAGCTAGATTTGATAGATATCTGGAGAGAAATGAATAAGAATAGAAAAGAATATACCTTTTTCTTATTGGTATATGGTACCTTTACAAAAATTGACTATATATTAGCACATAAAAATTTTATACTTAAAAGTAGAAAAGCAAAAATTTTAAATTCATCCTTTTCAGATAACAATGCAATAAAAAGTGCATATAATAAGGGACCAAGAAAATATAGGAAAAACCATATTGGAGATTAATCAACCAGATCTTAAGGAATGAGTTAAAAATATCATAGAAACAGCAATCTCATTAAAAAAATAACAATTATAAGACAAAATATCAAAACCTATGGAATATAGAAAAAGCAGTAATTAAAAGAAAATTTATATCTCCAAATGCCTACATCAAGAAAATAGCGAATGAGCAGACCAAAGAATTGGGTATGCAATATAAAAATCTAGAAGAACAAACTAAAAATCCCCAATTAAGCATTAAATTAGACATCCTAAAAATTAAAGGTTATATTAATAAAATTGATCAAAAGACCATTAAATTAATAATAAATAAAACTAGAAGTTGGTTTTATGAAAAACATAAAATTGATAACCATTAGTTATAAGAAAGAGAATATCAAATCTAATATTACAAATAAAAATTGTGAATATGCCACTAATGTAGATGAAATCAAAACAATTATGTTACCTTGCTCAAGTGTATGCTAATTAAGTGAAATGGAAGAATGATTACAAAAATATAGACTGCTATATTAAAAAAGAAAAAATAGAATATCAAAATAGACCTATTTTAGAAAAAGAATTTGAACAAACCATAAATGAATTTCCTAAGAACAAGAGGACCAGATGAATTTACAAGTGAATTCCAGCATAATTTAAGGACCAAATAATTCTAATAGTAAATAATTTGAGAGGAAAAAAAAGGAAATAGTCCTACTAAATTCCTTTTAACAAATATGATATTGATACTTTAGCCAGGAAAAGTAAAAATAGAGAAAGAAAATTAAAGAGTAATTTCATTAATGAAAAAATCCTAGTGAAAATTCAAGCTAAGAGAGTAAAACAATATATTGCAAAGATTACATTGTGACCAAGTAGGATTTATTCTAGAAATGCAGGGATGGTTCAACATAAGGAAAACTTTTAGTATAATTGATTAAATCCATAATTATAGTAACAAACTTATTATTATATTAATAGATGAAGATAAGCTTTTGATAAAGTACAGCACTCAGTTATATTTTAAAAAACACTTAGGGGGCAGCTAGGTAGCATTGTGAATGGAGCATCACCCCTGGAGTCAGGAGGACCTCACTTCAAATTCAGCCTCGGCCACTTAATAATTGCCTAGCTGTGCGACCTTGGACAGGTCACTTAACTCTATTGTTTTAAATAAATTATATATATATATATATATATATATATATATATATAATTTAAAAACACATAGAAACATAGAAATGGATTTTTTCCTTAAATTGATAAGAAGCATTTACCTAAAATCACCCATATTTGTAATTCAATACAAACCTTCCCAGTAATATCAGGTATGAAACAAGGATGCCCTGTCATCAATATTATTCAATACTGTATTAGAAATGTCCTTGAAAAATTCCAAAGATTAAATTAAATTAATAGAAACAATAATTTTTAACAAAGTAGCAGGATATAAAGAAATCCCCTAAAATTAAAAGCATTCTTATATATAACAAACCAAATTCTGCAACAAGAGATAGTTTAAATAAATACTACATTTAAAATAACTCTAGACGGTATAAAATATTTGGAAGTATCTTGTCAAAATAAGTCCAGGAACTGTATGAGCAAAATTAAAAAAAAACATTCTGTACAAATAAAATCAAATTAAAACTATTTGGAGAAATATTAATTATAGATAGGTAGATGGGGTCAAGATAATAAAAATGACAATTTGACTTAAATGAATCTATGTGCATTACTTTTGATCCAGCAATACCACTATTAGGTCTATGTCCATCAATTAACTGATGGCTGAAAAAGTTGTATTGTTCTATAAGAAATGATGCGTAAGGGGGTGGCTAGGTGGCGCAGTGGATAGAGCACCGGCCCTGGAGTCAGGAGTACCTGAATTCAAATCTAGCCTCAGACACTTAATAATTACCTAGCTGTGTGGACTTGGGCAAGTCACTTAACCCCATTTGCCTTGAAAAAACCTTAAAAAAATGATACACAGGTGAATTTCAGAAAACCTTGGAAGGACTAAAATGAACTGATACTAAATGAAAAAAGCACAATAAC
Source organism: Macrotis lagotis (assembly GCF_037893015.1). Lineage (NCBI taxonomy): Eukaryota > Metazoa > Chordata > Mammalia > Peramelemorphia > Peramelidae > Macrotis > Macrotis lagotis. Next base: position 567,499,390 of record NC_133666.1, on the reverse strand, counting down.
ACAAACATTTTATGATGATTAACTATGATAAACCTAACTCTTCTCAGTAATGTAGTGATCAAAGATAATCCTAAAATACTTGTGATGGAAAATGCTATCCATATCCAGAGAAAGAACTTTGGAGTCTGAATGTAAATCAAAGTATACTATTTTCACTTTTTAAATTTTTTAAATTTTTTTTTCCTCATGCTTTCCCCTTTTGTTCTGATTCTTCTTTCACAAAATGACTAATATCTAAATAAATTTCATGTAATTCAATATATATTTCATGTCTTAGGGAGGGGGCAAAGAGGGAGAAAGTTTTCAACATGCATTTTTATAAAATTATCTATACCTGTAACTAGAAAAATAAAATTCTACTAATATGAAAAAGGACAAGAATCTGTGTTGCAAGGCAGAGGGAAAGATGGAATGAAAATAAATTGTGATAAATGAAAATTTCAGAGTTTACCCATTATAATAATGCACTGCTAAGAATAAAATAAAATAAAACAGAATAAAATGAAGACAAAATTGAGTAAATAAAAGAGAAACAGTCCAATGATAGACAGCTACTATAAGGATAGAGAAGATCTGAATTCATAGTTAGAGGAAGATAGTGAAGTTTAAAAAGAAAATTCACTCTACCTCAAAGAGAAATATCAAATGGTCACAAGTCCAAAAAGAGTTCTTGGAATAATTTAAATAGTACATCAAAAATCAAATAAGAGAAGAACTTTGGAACTAATTGCTTGACATAGATTTAATTAAAAAAGTCAAAGAAACTATATTATCTAGAAGGTACCATAGTCAATGCAGTAGTATCAATACCAAATCTATATGAACTTAATACTATAGCATCTAAATTTGTAAGAGTTAATGAATTGCAGGTAGAAATAGACAGCAATACAACACTAGTGGAGGTGAGGCTTTAATCTTCCACATTCAGAAACAGACAAATCTAACAAAAAAATAAAATAAAATAAAATAAATAATGACAAAGTCAAGGAGAGAATAAAATTTAATATAAGCTAGATTTGATAGATATCTGGAGAGAAATGAATAAGAATAGAAAAGAATATACCTTTTTCTTATTGGTATATGGTACCTTTACAAAAATTGACTATATATTAGCACATAAAAATTTTATACTTAAAAGTAGAAAAGCAAAAATTTTAAATTCATCCTTTTCAGATAACAATGCAATAAAAAGTGCATATAATAAGGGACCAAGAAAATATAGGAAAAACCATATTGGAGATTAATCAACCAGATCTTAAGGAATGAGTTAAAAATATCATAGAAACAGCAATCTCATTAAAAAAATAACAATTATAAGACAAAATATCAAAACCTATGGAATATAGAAAAAGCAGTAATTAAAAGAAAATTTATATCTCCAAATGCCTACATCAAGAAAATAGCGAATGAGCAGACCAAAGAATTGGGTATGCAATATAAAAATCTAGAAGAACAAACTAAAAATCCCCAATTAAGCATTAAATTAGACATCCTAAAAATTAAAGGTTATATTAATAAAATTGATCAAAAGACCATTAAATTAATAATAAATAAAACTAGAAGTTGGTTTTATGAAAAACATAAAATTGATAACCATTAGTTATAAGAAAGAGAATATCAAATCTAATATTACAAATAAAATTGTGAATATGCCACTAATGTAGATGAAATCAAAACAATTATGTTACCTTGCTCAAGTGTATGCTAATAAATTTAACAATTTAAGTGAAATGGAAGAATGATTACAAAAATATAGACTGCTATATTAAAAAAGAAAAAATAGAATATCAAAATAGACCTATTTTAGAAAAAGAATTTGAACAAACCATAAATGAATTTCCTAAGAACAAGAGGACCAGATGAATTTACAAGTGAATTCCAGCATAATTTAAGGACCAAATAATTCTAATAGTAAATAATTTGAGAGGAAAAAAAGGAAATAGTCCTACTAAATTCCTTTTAACAAATATGATATTGATACTTTAGCCAGGAAAAGTAAAAACAGAGAAAGAAAATTAAAGAGTAATTTCATTAATGAAAAAATCCTAGTGAAAATTCAAGCTAAGAGAGTAAAACAATATATTGCAAAGATTACATTGTGACCAAGTAGGATTTATTCTAGAAATGCAGGGATGGTTCAACATAAGGAAAACTTTTAGTATAATTGATTAAATCCATAATTATAGTAACAAACTTATTATTATATTAATAGATGAAGATAAGCTTTTGATAAAGTACAGCACTCAGTTATATTTTAAAAAACACTTAGGGGGCAGCTAGGTAGCATTGTGAATGGAGCATCACCCCTGGAGTCAGGAGGACCTCACTTCAAATTCAGCCTCGGCCACTTAATAATTGCCTAGCTGTGCGACCTTGGACAGGTCACTTAACTCTATTGTTTTAAATAAATTATATATATATATATATATATATATATATATATATAATTTAAAAACACATAGAAACATAGAAATGGATTTTTTCCTTAAATTGATAAGAAGCATTTACCTAAAATCACCCATATTTGTAATTCAATACAAACCTTCCCAGTAATATCAGGTATGAAACAAGGATGCCCTGTCATCAATATTATTCAATACTGTATTAGAAATGTCCTTGAAAAATTCCAAAGATTAAATTAAATTAATAGAAACAATAATTTTTAACAAAGTAGCAGGATATAAAGAAATCCCCTAAAATTAAAAGCATTCTTATATATAACAAACCAAATTCTGCAACAAGAGATAGTTTAAATAAATACTACATTTAAAATAACTCTAGACGGTATAAAATATTTGGAAGTATCTTGTCAAAATAAGTCCAGGAACTGTATGAGCAAAATTAAAAAAAAACATTCTGTACAAATAAAATCAAATTAAAACTATTTGGAGAAATATTAATTATAGATAGGTAGATGGGGTCAAGATAATAAAAATGACAATTTGACTTAAATGAATCTATATATATTCAATGTCATCCCAAATTAAATTACCAAAATAGGAGTTAGAAAAAAAATTATAACAAAAATTCATTTGGAAGAACAAAAGTTCAACAATATCAAAGGAATAATAAAAATACAAAGAAAGGAGCTTTAGCAGTAAAAGAACTTAAATGGTATCATAAGATAGCAATTATAACTATCTAGTACTGGCTAAGAAATAGAATGATAGATCAATAGAACAAAATAGACATGCAATTTGTAGCTGCAAATAACTATATCAACTTTCTTTTTAACAAGGGTAAAGACTTAAGTTTAGGGTATGAGAATTCATTATTTGGTAAAAAAAAAAAATAATTGGCAAAAATGGAAAGCAGTCTGGCAGAAACTGGGCCTAGACAGACAGCTTACACCATTACTAAGATAAAATCAATAGAGATAGCTGACCCAGTCATAAGAGAAGATGCTACAAGAAAATTTGGAGAATATGTAACATAGAACTTAGACTTAATGATAGGTAAACAATTTATGAATAAAAAAAGATAATATTGGGAAATGTAAAAGGGATAATTTTGATTGCAAGTTAAAACAATTTTGTAAAAATGAAACCAATATAGCCAAGATCAGAAGGAAAGCAGAAAATTGAGGGGAAAATTTTTAGATAATTTTTCAGAAGAAAGTCTCATATCTCAATTAAATAAAGAAGTTTGCCAAATATATAAGAATATGAGTCATTTTCCAATCAATGGAATGGTCAGGAAGAGGAGTTTTCTGATGAAATCAAAACAAATTATAGTCACATAAAAAGAAAGTTCTAAATCATTATTGATTAGAGAAATGCAAATTGAAGCAATGTTAAGATACCATTTTACAGCCATCAATTTGGCTAAAATTAAAGAAAGTGAAAGTGAGAAATGTTGAAGGGGATGAAAGAACAATTGGGATACAAATTCACTGCTGGTGAGGAATTTCTAAATGTCCAAAAGGCATGTCCAAAGAGGTATGAACCTGTCTATACCCTTAGCCCCAGAGATGCCACTATTATATCTGTTTCCCAAGATGATAATAGAGAAAGGAAAAGAACCCCCTATATATTCTAAAATATTTATAACAACTCTCTTTGTGATGGCAAAAGAGCAGGAAATAACATGAATTTTCCTCAGTGGGATTGACTAAACTTGTTGAATCCTACAAATCTATAAGAATAATGTGCTTAGTGATCTTATAAAAATGTGGAAAGACTTGCATGAAATAACGAAGAGCAAAGTGAGCACTACCAAGAAGAATGTTGTAAAATAACAGCAATATTCTTTTAAGAAGAATTTTAAGTGTCCAATTCATTTGGACTGTCATATATATCCAAATTAACTACAAAGAACCTAGAAGGAAGATTTAACCTGCATCCAAAATACTGATAAATAGAAATATATACTAATATATTAAATTTAATATGAATATATTAAAGGAAAACAATTTGTACATAACAGACTGACAGTTTCCTGTGCAATCTTTTTATTCTATTTTTTCATGAAATGCTTGTTTAATTTCTTAAATTCAGAATAAAAATTAAAGCTAAAAATTTTGAAAAAACTTCTTAATTATGATCAGAGAGAATAAAATTCAGGAAAGGCTAGTGAATTTCTCTTTCTCAAACTCATATACCAAAATGAGAATCTCAATCTTTGATTGTCCCCCCTCAAAAAAAATCCTAACTTGTTTTTAGGCAGGATAACTAGCTAGATAGTGGTTAGTACAGTATATTTGACAATCCCTCTGCATTCTGCCCTGGTCAGACCTTATTTGGAAGTGCAATTCTCAATTGAAGATTCCACATTTTAGGAAGGCCATTGACAAAATGAAGACTATCTAAGGGTAGATGACTAGAATGATAAGAGGTCTATAAATTATTTCATGCTGTAAGGGTATGATCCAAACTACTCCTTTACATTTGGTCTTAATATTTGAACTAGCATGAACTTTATGTGAACAAATCCTTTAAATTGGAGTTGGAGTTATACATAACGATCATGTTCAGATGGGCTTAGGAAACTTGGTCACATGCCAGGGTCATCTATAAATTACCAAACTATTCAGAAATGTATTCATTGGAGAGGTTGAAGCATGTATGGTTGCCCAACACATCCCAAAGGAACTGCCCTAGAGCAAAGAAGAAGCCTCGGGTCTCCCTGAAAAAAAATACCACTACATTTTTGCTAAAGAAGGACTTTACAATCTTTGAGTGGTCCCAAGAATTGTGAACTTTTCATCAGTGTCTTAGAATTATTCCCCAGAGCAGAGAGTGTCCTCATGGTGGCTGGTAGCAGTGTCCCCATTAGGACTCAATAAAGAACGGACTTTGATTCATTTTACTTATTAAGGAGCTATTTATGAGCATTTTATGAATGGAAGAAAAATACTTCAGTCAACTGGGAGATATGAATCACTCCTTTGCCATATATATTAAGTGAATGAAAGCCCAATTTCCCCTAGAAGTCATAAGTTCTTATATTTCTATATATCACACACATTTTGGGGGATGATTTGTACCAACTATCTTACTGTACCACCATAATAAGTACATAAAAATACCAGTTACAGTAGCTGACTAAATTTATTTTCAACTGATCATTTTTGGGGGAAACAGAGCAATAGGGACTCAAGCTAATAGTACTCTAAAATTATATTTATCCCCTCAGGGCTCACCCTAGAATGCTGAAGGGGCGATAAAGCTTTCATCCAGGACCAGAAACTTATTTATGAGATTAGATCCTACGAGGTAAATTGGGGTACAGTAAAAAAGGAACAGAGTATATTCAACTGTGAAAGAGATAATTATCTTCAAAGGCAAAGATAGGATTTATCCATTAACAAGCACTTACTAAACATTTACAATATGCCGGTATGATGAAAATATAAAAGTGAAAGTGCTTCCCCCTTACAGAGCTTTGACATTTCTAGGGGCTGATAATTTATTCTGCTTTGCCCCTCTATTGAGAAATAGGATTAATGAATGATTGTGACACAGAAACTAAAGATAATCTCTTCCTCCTGAAGTGTTTTACAGTACTTACTAGGCCTCTCCCTTGTATTTACATATATGACACTCCTTTGAAGGGATGAATGAAATAGGGACCCTTCCTGTTGACCAGGAAAGGGTATGTAATGATAATTTTATGAGCTCTGTAAGGCTGTTGGCCCCTCCTCATCCCTTCCCAAGGTCTAGTCCATTGGTTTATGGCCTCCTAGGTAAGTTTGTGTGCCAATGAAGATGATTCTTGTTTGTGTCTTTGTTATAGGACCCTGTGATATATTGAAAGACATCCGACATTTCTCCCTTAAGAAGTGGTACTAACTACATGAGCAGGTGTGAGAGTAATTGCCGTTGTGACTGCCTTGTCACTTCAGACCAACTGGGAAGGAAATGCATCATTCACAGGGAAGCAAACAACCATCTATTAAGCATAGAACTGTGCTAAGGGGTATTAAAATATTATCTCGATTTCTCCTCACAACTCATAAAGTATCCTTATTTTAAAGTTAAAGGAAAGAGGCAAACAGAAGTTAAGTGATTTGTACAGGGTCACACATCAAGTAAGAGGGAGGCCAAATTTGAACCCACATCTTCCTTACTCCTTGTCAAACAAGTTATTCCACTTTACCACCTAGCTGCCTCTTGAGACTTGATAAAGTTATATTCAATCCAGGTGAAATGTAAATTAGTCAATGGGAAGTATTGTTGAAAATCATATAACATAGCTCACCTCTCAACTAACTACAATTTTTCTATGATTCTAAATTGTTTAACATTCTTTTTTCTGTGGCATTAAAAATATTTTTTTCATTTCTGATTCATGTTTGTACTCTGCGTACTTTTTTTAAAACTGTTATCGTCTCTTCATGGGGAGGATCCCTTAAAGTGGCCCTTATATTAAACTGTTTCATAAGAAAAGGGTTTGTTGCAAAATTAATGGGATCCTGGTTATCTTATTAAAGAGACAGCCTGCTCCAGACCAATGAACCTTTAGTTAACTGAGAGGCAGCTGAGAACAGAGATTGTCCAAGGTTATCTGGTACTGTGGCTTCTATGGTTCTAGACAAAAATAATAATCATATAAATCACAGTGATATATATATATATATGTGTGTGTGTGTGTGTGTGTGTGTGTGTGTGTATACAGATTTGTATACATCTAATAGGAACTCAATAAATACTAAATTGAAATTCAAATAAAGCTAGAAGGAGTATTCAAGATTATCTAGTCCAACCCCTTCTGTTTTAGATTAAGCAAGAGTCATTAAGCACTTACTATAAACCAGGTCAAGCACTCACTAGATGATAAAACAAGGACCAAAACTTCTATCCTCAAAAAGTTTAGAATCTAATGGAAAACCCCTTAAATGGACCTTATATAGAATTGTTTCATAAGAACGAGGTGAGGGGGGTTACAAAATTGATAGAATCCTAGTTACCTTATTAAAGGGACAATGAAATAGGAATTCAAATAGGTTCAAATGGGAGTTAAAAACAAAGCATAAGTCAAATAAGGTAATTTGGGGGAGGGACACTACTATTTCCAGGAGCCAAATGATTGTCTGATGTGTATGACTGCTTATCTGCCTTTCCTATAGAGAACTAGGCCTGTGTATGTTCAAACTACTATTTTTTGGTGACCTTAGCTTTGATGTTCTTCATCAGTTTACCTAGATTTCTGCAAAGCATTGTCAAAACTTTTCATTCTTTTAGTGTGAGCTAGATAACATTGCCTTGGGCAGATTCAGAACAGGAAGTTGGGTCACTTGCTCTTTGAGGTCCCATCTTAACCTCTGTCTGCCCCAGTTTTCTTAATGGTTAAATGGGGATAATAAAAGCACTTACTTTCCAGAGTTGTAAAGAACAAATGATATAATATTTGTACAGTGCTTGGGGAAGGGAAGGAATATATTTAATAAATGTTTCTTTTTCTCACCATCATTTTATAGTCAAGGCTTACAGAAGGCAATAGTGCAGTACTAACTGCCTTGTCATCATAGACCAATTGAGAAGGAAGAATACAGCATCTACTGGGTAGCAAACAATCATCTATTAAGCACACAACTTTTTCAAGAACTTTACGAATATTATTTCAGTTGCTGTTCAGGATAATCCTGTGAAGTAGATGTTATGACTATCTCCATTTTAAAGTTAAAGGAACCTTTTGCAGGGTCACACATCAAGTAAAAGTTTGAGGCCAAATTGACTTGAAATTCAAAGGTAAGTAAGAATTCTAAGAAGTGTAGATGAGGAAGAATTGCAAGGATAGGGAGTGAAAAGGAAAATGACATGTCCGAGGTCACCTAGACATTTAAAAGCAGAGCTAAGACTCAATAGAGTTTTCTTATGAATGGAGTGTAAAGAAACTGAGGTTAAAAAGAAATTCACCCTATTTTCTAGTCTTTCTTTCTTTGCTACACTGCTGCCACTATAAGCCTATCTAACTCTAGGTATCTAAGATCCCATGAAAACCCTGTGATTAAATTCCAAGCATTCAAATATCTTTATTACAGTTTCTTTTCAATTCTGAAGTGAATTGATTGGCTTAGTGATGATGATTACTTTGCCTCAACAAAAAAAACCCAGCCATCTAATTAAACCAAAAATTGCTTTCTGTAAAGAAAATTTACAGCTTAAATATAAGCCTTAGTAATACTCACTACATTTTTTAAAAGTAACAAGATTGAAAGTGAGTTGCCCTTTTGGAAGCATCCCTTGGCTACAATGAGATCAGATGGAGAAAACCAGTAAAAGTAAAATAAAATTAACTGAGAATCCCACAGGCTTAAATATAACAATTCTATACATAAAATATAATTAACTTTACATCAGCACCAAAACAAACAAACCAGTGGAAAATTTAAGGCTTACCAAAATTTTTCTTCATGATTACCCCACTATAAGCACACTTACATCAAAGCAATCATAAAGAAAACAAATCTACAATAAAAATAGAGAGATGAAATAGAAAACCATATATAATAAAATGGGTTACTGCATATAACCCAACTCATCAAAATCTATTACCTTTCCCTTGAAATCTATCCTTTTTCCAAGTAGGTTAGCTTTAAGACAGCCTTGGGGGAAGAAAAGTTCTACCAAAAAAAAATGGAAATTCAGGGAGAAAAGTCACCCAGCTGCTAAGACTTGAGCTCCAGCCTACAGCACAGACTTTTATACTTTCCACTCTTAAGTCCTCAGGTTGAGCCAATATCCCTCTGGGATAGTCATTTCACAACCCTCTCAAGTTTAACAAAGGGCAGAGTTTACCTACTAGGGCCTTTCTCCTTGGTCAGCCCTGGTGGGGGCAAGGTGGGGAATTTATCTTTGATGCGATAAAAAAAAAAAAAGTTTTTTTCTCCTCTTGTAGTTCCTAGTCTAAGAGAATTAACAAACAAAAACAAAGACAAATCCTTTGAAGATCAGATAATATTCTAAATACTCAAACTAGTTACCTGAAATAATACCTTTTCATAATACCATCCAGTATCCATAGAAGGAATCATGGGGTCTTAATGTAAACCCAAAACTTACTATTTTCTATTTTTAAAATTTATTTTATTTTTTCTCTCTCATTGTTTCCTTTTTGTTCTAATTCTTCATTCATGGCATAATTAATATGGAAATATGTTTGACATAGTTATACATGTATATCTTATATTAGAATACTCTCTATTAAAGGAAAGGGGAGATAAGGAAGGGAAGGAGAAAAATGTGGCACTCAAAACCTTGTGGAAAACTATCTTATTTGTAGTTGGAAAAATAAATAAATAAAATTTTAAAATGATAACCTTTTCAATTACATATATGTATTAGATATGTATGTATATATAAAACAAGAGATTTGTAATTTAGACTCACTTGGAAAGCAGTCAGGTACAGGAGAAAGTCTGATGACCTGGATTCAAATCCCACTTCAGGCTTGATACCTAGGCTTTAAACTTAGGTAAGTCACTTCCTTCAATAGGCTTCAAATGCAAAAGGAAGAGGAGAAAAATAAACATTTATTAAATATATCCTTTCTCTTTCTTTCCCCAAGCACTGTACAAATATTATCTCATTTCCTCTTCATAACCCTAGCAATAAGTGTCTTCATTATTTCCATTTAACCATTAAGGAAACTGAGGCAAACAGAGGTTAAGATGGGACCTCAGAGATCAAGTGGCCCAAATTCCATAATTTATAGAACCAGTCCTGATTCTGCTCCAGTGCATTATTGTCTAGTTCACACCTAACTCTCTCATAGTTATAGAATGAAAAGTTTTAACAATGCTTTGCTGAAATCTAGACAAACTGGAGGAAGAATACCAAAGCTAAAGTAGCCAAAATCTTTGTAGTTTAAGCATACATAGACATTGGCTCTCTAGAGGAAAGCCAGATAAGGCAGAAGTACACAAGAGTGGAGTTTCTGGGGCAACATAGGAATTGCAAGGACTCTAAATACCAATAATGAAGTAACAGTGGAAGAATAAGAGAGGTTGTCCTGAGTAAGTAGAAGAATTCCTGTTCATGATTATGAGGATTCTTAGTGAAGGAGGATTGCTTGGACCAAGTATACACTGGAGAAAAGAGGACAAGTTTATAGACAATAATGTTATGAACCAAAAATAGAAGAGTTTTAGGTCCAAGCAGTAATAACAAATCTGGAGCAACATGAGAGCTAAAACTATATTTTGGAAGAGCCAATCTGAACCCTGAGCCCCAATTCTGTTCAGTTTTATAGACTATAAGAACTCAGAGGAAATAGAGTCAACTACTAGTCTCTACTACTTTCTCTTTTGGAGGGTTTTGGGAGAGTGACACTAGGTAGTACACTGTCTGAAGATTATATAGCTCATTGGATGAGGAAAAGGTCAACAAAAGAAAAGGAGACACTTTTTTTGCTTGTTCTTTACTCTTCATAAGTTTGAATGGAAGCCCTTTGGGTTTTGGTGAGGTGACATAAAGTCTGTCTTTTGTTAATGAGAGAAAATTCCCTTATGCATGTCTGTTACCTTTTTTAAACATTTACAATCCTATCAGATGGGCAGGAAAAGCTTAATTATCTCCATTTTGTGCATAAGAAAACAGGTTCAGAGATTTTATTAAAAGTATTAAAATTGACTATGGTCAATAGCTAGTAACAGTTGTTAGTTTAACAATTGTTAAGAGTCAGAATACAAATTCCAGGTTTCTGCTGCCTTCAAGCCTGGTATTCTTACCCATATACCACCTAATTTTAGATCTGTCTTAGGAAGCAAAGTTTTATACAGGAAGTAGCCAGGGAATCCTCTGGGACACATATGGGTTCAGAATTTCATAGGGTTATTATTGGGCACTGATTCATCCTCTTAAAGTCATAGTCAAGAACACTTGACAACAGTATGCTTGTTGAAGAAACTGAGAATTTAGTTGGAAATTTCTATGTGCTTAGGAAGATTATTTATTATCACCTGAATGAAAAAGTTAATAGAATACAGAATTCTCAGATGATTACTATGCCAGCTGTCATCATAATTTCCAAAAGGTGTCAGAGTACCTTTAGAAAGTGTTTGTTTTGCAGGCACTCAATTATAGTGTTGGAAAGGCTATAGACTGGGGAAAACTTTTCAGCAACAATTCTGCAATGTGCAGTAATGTATTGATTGACCCAGCAAACTGCTAAAGAGAATAACAAGGAGGACAGGGGAAGAATATTCCTCTGTTTAAAAATATTCCAAATTACTTTATCTGATATTCAAATGAAATAATATAGGTTAAGTACTATGCATTCCCTAAAGTACTGCAATAAATATCATTATCATTACTATTATTTTTAAGCAAAAAGAATTAGAAGCAAACTTTATGCCTAATTATTAAAGTATGGCTGAATAAATAAGGGTACATTAATGAAATGGAGTGTTATATTTCCATAAAAAGATAAATAGAACCCATACAAAAAAAATTCAGAAAAATTAACTCTATTCACATGAATTTCAACAGTAAGAAAAATGGGGAGGTGGAAGGAATGTCAAAAGCAACCAAATTTAAGACAAATTTAGGTGACAATACAGAGAAAGCATATTTTTGCTTGTTTTGGTATTTGTTTGATGATCTGTTTTATTCAACTTTGATAAAATGTACAGGTTCAGGGGAAGAAGGGATATGCTGTTAGCAATAATCTAAATAGATTATTTTTGCTTAAGCTTTTTTCTGTTATAATGAGTAGGGGAAAATATCATAAAATAACTTTGTATAAAAACAAAAGGTACCAATAAAACATCAAAAATATCTATCATTGGGGAACTCTTGCTAGATGTACAGAGAGCTCCAGTCCTGTCAACTCTAATAAGTACCACTGTCAACTCTACTAAGAAGCCCATTCTACTCTGGAACCAAGAAAAAGTTTTAACTAGATTCCATACAGGAAGACTAGGGTTTTAAATGAGATAGCCTCTAGGCTTCTTTTTCTCATACTCTTTGCCTCCACCTGACCTGGAACCCTGGGGGTAAATTATTTATTGCTAATGTTATGGCTCTTTTCTCAGGTTTCTCCAAAATGTGTGTGTGGGGGGGAAATAGAAAGGCACTCAATGTTCAATATGAATTAGATAAGAGACGGGCTTTTTTCCCCTTATAGACAAAAGGAATGTTAAACAAATACTCAGAAGCAGGCATCTGACAAATTTAATATAGAATTTACTAATTTAACTTATAACTATTATTACAATATTCCAGAACAGTGACACTTTGCACTCATTAGAAGCTAAAGCATTTTGCTGGACTACTAATTAGACATTTTCATTTCATTTTTGCCCTGTATTGTCCAAAGGATTCCAAGTACATGGCCACTAGTAAAATAGGCAGGGGCCAATCAGCTTGTCATAGTGGCCATCTTCTCAAAGAAGACTAAAAGAGTTTCCAGAGCTTCATCCCTTTCTACCATTCAGGTCTGACTTAAAGAACTTCCAGACTGAGAAAAAATTTTTACACCTAGTATTTCTGACAAAGACTCATTTATAAAATATATGGAGAACTGAGTAAACTTATAAGAATACAAGTCGTTCACCAATTGATAAGTGATCAAAAGATATAAAAGGGCAATTCTCAGATAAAGAAAATAAAGCTATCTATAGTCAAATAAAAAAATGTTCTTAATAATTATTGAGTAAAGAATGCAAATTAAAACAAATCTGAGGTACCATCTCCCACCTATCAGATTGGCCAATATGACTATAAAGAAAAATGATCAATATTGGAGGGGATGTGGGAAAACTGAGGTGCTAATGCATTGTTGGTGCTGTTATGAACTGATTCAACCTTTCTGGAGAGCAATTTGGAACTATAACGCAAAGTGTAAAAAAACTATGTATACCCTTTGATCCAACCATACTATTGCTAGGTCTGTATCCAAAAGAGATCATGAAAAAGGTAAAAAAAAAAAAACCCCACAAATACAAAAATATTCATAGCAATTCTTTTCACTGTGGAAAAGATTTGGAAATTGAGGAGATGCCCATCAATTGATGAATGGCTGAACAAATTGAGGAATATGAATGTGTTGAAACACTATTGTTCTATAAGAAATCATGAGGAATGGGAGTTCAGAAAAGCCAGGAGACATTTATGTGAACTGATGCTGAATGAAATGAGCAGTACTAAAAGAACATTATACAAACTAACAACAACATTGGGAGATAATCAACTATGATGGACTTGCTCATTTCAGCAGTACAATAATCAAAGACAATTCTAATAGACTTGAGTTGAAAAATACCATCTATATCCAGAGAGGGAACTGGGGAGTTTAAATGTAGACCAAAACTTACTATCTCTAATTTTTCAAGCTTGTCTATATATTATGTTGTTTTTTCTCTTTAAATTTTTTTTGCTTCCATTTGGATTTTGTCTTCCTTTCACAACATGATTAATATGGATCTATGTTTACCATAATTACACATGTAGAGCCTTTATTAGATTGCTTTCCTTTGGGGGAGGGCAGAAGAAAGGAAGGAGGGAGGGAGGGAGGGAGGGAGAAAATGTAAAAACTCAAAACCTTGCAAAAAATGACTTCTGAAAACTATTGTTGCATGTTGTTGGAAACACAAATAATAAATTAATTTAATTTAATTTTAAAAAGACCTTCCAGATGCTTGGATATATTCATCCCAACAAAGATATTCATTCACCTAAGAGCAGGAAAGAGGCATAAAGTGGCCCAGCTGTAAAATCACCAAATTAGGACCCCTGATCTAGCTGCTACATGAGAATAGTCATGTAAAGAAAGAGAAGAATCATCCTTTACTGACTTAATAAAAGTCACATAACATCTGGAGGATTCAAAGGAAAAGAGGGTGAACTGGAAATTGCTACTCCTTTTAACGTTACAATATCCATCCTCTGCAGTTATCATAATTTAGAACCAGAACTAAGGGATCATTCAAAATATGCCATGTTATACCAAATTAGTGATTAATAAAAGGGTAATTCATTTCAGTCTGGATATTTGAATTTCCAAAACCAGCAGGGAAGTTTTTTTCCTTTAAATCATATGCATTTTACTGAAAGCAGGCTCTGTACACCCCTTGTTATATGTATATAACTAAAATAATCAGTATAATAGTTGACTTTATATCATATTGACCTGATTATTTTACTACTGACTTTATATGTTTATTTTATTAGATTTTATAATAAAAAAAATTAAGGTTCAGTTTTGGTTTAGGGGGTTGGGGGAGCAGGTATTGGTCTAATGCCCATTTGGAGTTCTGAATGTTTTGGAAGTTTCAAGTTCTCAAAGGAATGGTTTCCTAGAATGCCCTAGGACTGACAGATATGAAAAACTAGTAGTAAGCATTAGAGAGATCAGAATTTTAGGAATTTCTCACCCTAGTTTGATCATTCACAGGAGTGATTAGATTTTGGTTGAATAGATCCTGCATAGAGAATCTAGAATAATGCTTTGGGTCAAACTCCACAGTCATTTAACTAAAATAAGTAATTTGACCAATTATTTTCATTGACATAACCAGTCAATTTTAATCAAAATTATTAAACCATGTATATGATTTTTTTCCTGGGAGCTCCCCATGCTGATGATACACAAGCTCTGTTAGTCATTCTATTTTTCTGGTTTGTTCCCCAAGGTAGGAGTCTTAAGACTTCAAATGTAGTTGTACTATTGGACTTAAGATATATGAGAAAAAGAAAAAGGAAAAAAGATGTTAAAGGTTTTTTATAAATATTATAGGTATTTAGGAAGCAGATCTATTTAATGCATCCTTCCTTACCTAGAGGTACAGGGTAATTTAGCAAATTCCTTATTTTCAATAATGAATTTAATAGTGATATAACCATGAAAATAATGGTAGTGCATGGAAATCTCTTAAGGAAATAGTATTGTCTGCTTGGATATTAGTAAGACATAGTAAACAAAGTAAAGTAATCAAAGAGCTCCTCTGGAGTCAGGTAAACATATTCAAATCCTGCCTCTCACAAGCAGTAGACTATGTTGCCTTGGGCAAATTACTTGACTTAGAAATGTCCAAGGCATTTTATCAAGGCTATAAGTCACAAAGAAGTTAATATGAAATGTTAAAGGAGGTTCTTTCCTGGAAGCTCCCAGGATATCACAATTCTGTTAAGCCATTCTATTTTCCCAGTTTGTTCTCCAAAGGTAGGGGATTTAAGACTACAAATGTTGTTCTGTTGGGCTTAAGTTTCAGTCATTTGAAATATTGCTACACTACTATTTGCTATTACAGGCAATATAGTGTATATTTCTTGTTATTTTTGCAAGGATTAAGTGACTTGACCAAGGTCACACAACTAGATAATTATTAAGTGTCTGAGGCTAGATTTGAACTCAGGCCCTCCTGACTCCAGGGCCAGTGCTCTACCCACTGTGCCACCTAGCTGTCCCTATACAATATTTTTTTTAATCTGATCCCTGAAAAAGAATTTTATATCAATTTAAATGTTTTGTTAAAAATTCTGGCATGATTCAGTTCCTCCAATAATTTGTCCACTGGAAAGTAGTTTTATAAAAACAATTAATAGATACCCTAAAAACTATTATTTTCACAACTAGAATAAGAAAAAATCATCAAATGGAGGAAATTTTGCATTAAATATCCATAATTAATGTCTAATATTCAAGCTGCATAGAGAATTAGTCCAACTCCAAAAGACCTAGATCTATTTCCTAAAGTCAAGTTGTCAAACGATAATAATATACAGATTTCAAAAGAAAAATTAGAAACTATTACCAAGAATAAGAGTTCCAAATCACTAAAAGAAACATAAATTAAAACAATTATAACATTTCACAACAAAATTGACAGCCAGCTGGCAAAGATTACAAAGTAATGCTAGAGATGTTGTGAAAAGACAGGTCCATTAATTCAGTTAGTGAAGATTTTAATTGGAATAGCAGTTTTAGAAAGCAATTTGAAATTATACTTTAAAATAAAAGTATCTCAAGTTCTTTGACCCAAAGATCCCATTTCTGGAGATGTACTTTAAGAAATTCAAAGATAAATAGAAGTCTCACCTACACTAAAGTATTCACAACATCACATTTGGTGATAGTAAATAACTGGATATTTGGGAATATCTAAACAACCTGAGTATCGTGAATATTTCTGAGATATACTCCTATAGAAAAGAACACTGAAGTCATGAAAACTAGTATCCAAAGCCTATTTCTGACTGATTGTGTGACCCAGGGATGTCAGTTAAGCATTATGGGCCTTCATTTCTTCATCTGTAAATTGAAACAATTTAATCTAATAATCTCTAAGGTTCCTTCTAATTCTAAATCTCTGATCCTCTGCATATTTAGAAAATAATGGGAAAAGTTTATATGAAATGATTCCAGAAGGTAAACAGAGCCAGGAAGACAATATACATTAATACTATAATAATGTAAATAAAACTAAAATAAAGCAAATCTAAATGTAGTAGAATTATAATGGCCACATTTTGCCCTAGACAAGAGTTGTCAAATGTCCTGATCTCAGTTCGTTGCAGGAAAGGGAGACTGAGACTTGGAATATTGTAAATATTGTCAGACATGTTTGTAAGGTTTGTTAGTTTAGTTGAATTGATTTTGTTTTCTATGTTTTGTAGAATGTTGCCACAAAAATGGGTCACTAGGTGGAACATCTTCATAAATTAATAATAAATAAAACAAAGAGAATACAATTATAATTATCAAATTAGTGTGAATAACTATATTCTTCTTAGTTGAATACAAGCACATTTAAATGGATATTATGATAGGATGGTCAAAAAGTAATGTCTTGTGCTGCATTACTAGTATGGTATTAAATCCCTTATTCTGGACACTATAGTAGTAACTTTGCACCACTCAGTCCATGACCAAAATACTATGTTTTAAGTCAGAACTGCATTTGTAGAGGGACAAACTGAGGCCATGCAAAGAAAAGTTTTGGATAGCTAGATCATTTGGAATCTTTAAAGGAATCTTTAAAAAGAACTGGTGATATTTATGCTGGAGAAAAGAATACTAAAGGGAAACATGATGGCTATTTTTAAATATTGCAGAGTTGCAATATTAAAAAGGGAAGATAATAGTTTCAGAGGGCAGAACTTGGACCAAAATGTAAAAGTGATATGTAGATTTGAATCCATATTGGTAAAAAACTTTCTCAGGAATAGAGCTGTCAACATTGTAAAGAGCTATTATATGAAATAATAATTTCCCCATAATTAGAATATTGATCAAAAGTTAGATGAACTTCCAACAGAAATACTTATGGAGGAATTATATTAGTGGGTAGAAGATTGGCACAGTTACTTTCTAAGATTTCTTGTCAGCTTTTTGATTCTGTGTTTACTATTCAGTTGTGATTATAAAAAGAGGATCCATTCCCAGACATTCAGATATTAAATACTGAGTTGCCTTCCATAAAATCACACTAAAATTGAAAACTAACCTTGATATTTTGTTCAAATGAATTAGATATGTCTTTTGTGGTTTTTTGGTGAGATCTGAAGAATGAGATCATCATCATTACCAAGACTAGACAAAATGAATGTATTTGTTTTTTTTTAAAACATTAGATCTGTCCCAGTTGAAAGATAAACCAAATGACAATATATTTCCTACCTATATTCAAAGGAAAATTTCTATTGCTCATTACAAATGAGCCTTGAAATGTATTGACTAAAAGATATGGACAAAATTGAAAGCAGAACTTTTTTTGATATAAAAACAAGCTAGTCAAAAAGAAAATTTTAAATTTAAATCTTTTCTCTTTGAAATGTAAGGCTGTGAGATTTAAACTATGGTTTCATGATCATTTAAAGTTATTTCAATAGATTATTTACCAATGAATCAAACAAGAAGTCAGATTTTCTCAACACATTATACGTTACTGAGTAGTATATTGACCTTGTTGACCCAAAGAGTAATCATTAATAGTTCAACATGGGAAATCTCAAGTATTATCCTCCGAATGCATGCTTGCACCTAGGTCATTGAACACTTTTAAGAGTTAGTTGAGAAAAGGTATGTACAACATGCTAATATTTGCAGATTATATAAAGCTGGGAGGGATGCTCACATGCTGGAGACCAGTTCCAAAAGATCTTGACCAGCTAGGGCATGGGATAAAACAAGAATGTTGAAAGTGAATAGGCATAAATGTAAAAACACATTTAAAGAATAAATTTCTGATTTGGGGTGCAAGTTCCATTCTCTGAAGCTACAAAAATTAAATATACTTTCCCTTTTTATATATAAATTTTACAACAAAATCATCATGGCTCCCTTTAGTTTCCCTTCTTCAGGATAAACATCACTATTTCCTTTAACCAATCCTAAGCATGGTTAGAGTGCCATGGTTATGGGAAAAGTTCTGGGAGTTTTAGTCGACTGCAAAGCTCCCAATGAGCCAGTGTGATATTTAAGCCAAGAAAACTAATGCTATTTAATATTGAATTAAGAGAAAAGCACCTAGGACTTTTAAGATGATAACCCTGCTATATTTTTCCTTGATCAAATAACCTCTAAAGTTCTATTTTCAGTTTGGATTATTCTAATTTAGGAAGATCACCATTAAGGTACAAAATATAGTGAGGAAGACCTCTAGTTCATGTTTGTTGAATATCATTTGAAGGAAATAGTTATGTTTAGTATGGAGAAAATATTTAGGGATGCAAGCTTTTGGAAAATTGTCCTCTGGAAGAGGGATTAGTCTGAGCTGCTTGACTCTTGACATTAAGTACATCTAGGGTAATAGGAAAAATTCTCAAAGATGCAAATATTAACTTCGTAAGAAAAGAAAAGAAATCAAAATGGAATGGGTTATCTTGGACTTCCCTTCCATTGTTGAGGTCTTCAGGCAACAGTTAATGGTCATTTCTAGAAATCTTTTTATCCTTATGAGTTGGACTAGATGGACACTTCCACCACTCTTATTTTAATTAAATTCAGTGCATTAAGTGATAATTTATCAAACAATAATATGTTAAATTTGTTTTTAAAAGCTTCCAAAAGGAGAACTACTTTTCTTCCAAAGAGTGGTGCTTTTCTGAGAGATTTTGATAGAATCAATACTTGTTGCACTGGAGAAATTTGAACTGATTTTTTTTCTTCAACTATGAATCATTTGGAGCATAGCTCTGTCTAAATGCTTATGTAAAGATTATATACTAGTTTGTCACTGTACATGAAATAATAGCTGTCTCATCACTTTGAATCATCTAGATAATAAGATCTGTAAAAAGAAAAATGGCTTTATTGGAAGCCATATCAAAAATTTCTATTTGTCTTCTACTTATATATTGTCTATAATTTAGCATGTCTGCAGTTCTGCTGTAGGCATCAAAAATTTCCATTCAAGTCTAATGAATCACAATTTTCATCCTTTAACATCTAATTATGTAGTATCTTTCTGAATCTGCATAGAAATGAGTATAACCTATCTTTCTGTATTGTATACAAAATTGTTACTACCTGTTTAAAACCCTCTCAACTACATGAGGTTACTTTAATTTAAGTTTGATATGCATAAGGGACAACTAGGTTGACATGTCTAATGGGCAATTGGTGATAGAGTACAATGGAGAGAGAAGTAGTGAAAAGTAAATATAAACTAAAAGAATCTAATGTAAACTTTTCCCTTTCCTGCTTTGCTTATTGCCCATCCTTGATTACTCAAAAATATTTTTTCATGCTCATATTCTCTGAAGACAGGAATCATAGTTAAACCCATTACTATGCTGTGAAAGTATAGTCAAAAATCTCTATTTGTGCTCAATGAGAAAAGTCAGGAAAGCCCAAACAAAGTGGTATATTAAGCTGAATAAACAGAAATCAATCAAAAAATGTTATAGGCAAAAATAAATATTTTTAATTTTTAAAAATTTAAAAATTTAAAATTTAAAATTTTTTTTAAAAAATTAAAAATAGGAAGTAAAATTGATTATAAACTGCAAAAGGTAAAATGAGTTCAGCCAGAAAAATTATAACTTCTACTTGATTGATTTTTTCATTATAAATCCAAATCTCATCTAAAATATGGTTTCACTCTTCACTTTCTTTGACCCACTGATGATTTTCAACTGAGTAAAATGATTTTCTAATCTCTTGTGGCGGGGGACCGGGGGGAGGCTTAGACAGAGCTCAGAGGCAATTCCATAAATCTCACATATTTGATCTCAGCCCAAATGCAATCAAATTCTAAAGCAGGAAGTGACCTTAGAAATCATCCAGTTCAATCTCCCTCATTTTACACTGAAAGACATATTATATGACTTGGCCAGGGTAAGGGATAGCTAACTGGAGAACAAGGGTTAGATTGCATGATTTTTGCTGTCAAAGATATACCCCAGTTATAGCATTTCTCATGCAAACAATGTCTGTTCTGGAAGCACTGAAAACAAATTTTTATTTAATGAATCACAGTAAATTTTTATTTATAAAATTTATCAGACTTATTCTTATGAACCAATATGGCTAAATATTTTCCTGTCTTCCAGATGTGGAATAATTCAGTGGCAAAGCCAAGGAGTATCATCACATTCAAGTCTTTCTGCTATAGGTCAGTAAGTAGACTTTAACTTCTGAATTAGTGATTTATTTTGGTTCACAGGACATGTTACATTTGAAGTGATGCAGGTGGTATGGCAGACTTTACCACCATGGATTTACACCTGCCTTGTTATCTTGAAGCCCTCAGCAAAAATACAAGCTGGATTATTGTTTGGAAACATACATATTTCTTGATATGATAGAAAGGTGCTAGCCAAGTCCAACTCACCTGACAATTACAGCAAAGAATAAAAAAGAGTAATAATACAAGAAACAACTCTCAGTAAGATAAAAAGAAAATACCAGTAAGCTCATCCATCCAGTCTGTCTGTATAAAAAAACTGAAAGGTCTACTGTGAATCGACTTGTATCGCAATGCTAAAGTCAGCCCAATCTCCAGGAAAACAAGGGCTGAAACTAAGGGATCTTAGCCCTGATCTGTCAGATATATGGCACCAGAGGTTTCTATATAAGGAAATGGGACCAGGTAGTTCATTCATGTATAGACCCCCTCCCACAATCAATCAATTAACATTTATTAATGTGTCAGGTATAGTTCTGAGAAAGACAAAACACAATCCTTGCTCTCAAAAATAGTATAATTCTAATGAGAAGAAAATATGCAAACAACTATGAATATATATATATATATGTGCATATATATATTTATATATATCCTAGGGATATATTTTATATGTGTGCAGTTATATGTGTTGGTTATGTGTGTATATATATATATATATATGTGTGTGTGTGTGTGTGTGTGTGTGTGTGTATTTATGATAAATTGATATCCCAGAGGTAAGATACTATCATCAACGAGGACTGGAAAAGGTAGAATTTAGCTTGAAACTTAATGGAAGCCAAGAAATCCAGAAGGTAAGAATGAGGAAGTATTGTAGTATGGGGTTTCATCGATGAAATTACTTGTAGTCAGGAGATGGTGTGTGATATGCACCTCCTTCCTATAAGGAGGTCTGTGTTACTGGGGTCCCAGAATACTTGAAGGAGAAGTACAGTATAAGAAAACTAAAAAAAGTAGGAAGGGATCAGGTTATAAAGGGCTTTAAAAACTAAAGGGTTCTATATTTGATCCTGGAGATAGTAAGGTAGCACTAGAATTTATTGAATAGGGTGATGAAATGGTTAGATTTGCATTTTAGGAAGATCAGTTTGATAGTCAAGTGGACATGAATTGAACTGGGAAAAAAACTCAAGGCAGGAAGTCCAATCAACTAGCTAATATAATATTCTAGGCATGAGATTGTGATGGTCTTCACCATAGTGGTAGAAGTGCAGAGGAGAAAAGGGGCTGTATATAGAAATGCTAAAACATAGAAAGGATAACAACAACTGATTAGATGGGTGTGAGATCAAGAGAGTGAGGATGCAAGGATGATACCTAGATTATGACTGGGAAGATGGTTTTACTCTGAAGTTGAAGGATTTGGAGGAAAGAGCAAGTTCACGTTTGAACTTATTGAGCTTAAGATAACTGATATTGAGATGTCTAAAATGATATCTAGTATTGCAATACTAAAGGTCAGCAGAGAGGTTCAGACTGGGTAAGAGGATCTGAAAATCAATTTAGAGATGGTAATTGAAATCCTAGGAAGTGATGTGAACACCAAGTAAAACTATAGAGAGAATACTGTCACCAAAATGTATCAAGAAGAATAAAGGAGAAGGTGATTATCAAAGATTTCAAAAAATCAAGAAGGATCAGTACTGAGAAAAGGTCAAAAGAAAGAGAATAATTTTGATTTGAGTATTAAGACTGGGAGGATTAAGCAGGATTAAGCAAATGAGACAAAAGAAGATAAAGACATTATTGTAGAGGGTCTTCTCAAGAATTTCTTACAAAAGGGAGGAAAAGGTATAAAATGATAGTGTGGATGAATAGATCAAATGATGGTTTTTTAAGGTTGGAGGAGATATGGACATGTTTGTAAGTAGTAGGAAAGATTAATTGAAGATTAATAAGATTTGTAGGATGATTGGGGTTGGGGAGAATTTGTTGGAAAAGATAGGATAGAATAGAATCACTTGTGCATGAATTTGTCTTGGCAAGGAGACTTATGGAAATCTGGGGATCCAGGAGATAAGAATGAGGAAGGAGAGAATTGTAGCAGGAGGTTTGGTCAATGAATTTGCTTAGGATAAGGAGGTGGTGTGTCATATTCAGGGAACAGTCAGGAGGTCGTTGTCTCTGGATCCCAGGGTACTTGTTGTAGAGGACTTCTCAAGAAATTTAGTCATAAAAGGAAGGAAAAGTACAAGATGAAAGCTAGAGTGGATGGACAGATCAAATGAGAACTTTTTAAGGATGGAGAAGAAATGGATGTGTTTGTAGGCAGTAGGGAAGTATCTAGTAGACAGAAAGTGATTGAAGATTAATAGGATTTGGGGATGATGGCTTGGGAACAAAGCAGGGTTATAGAGAATTGATAGGGTATGGCTAGGTGGCTCAGTGGATAAAGCACTGGCCCTGGAGTCAGGAGTACCTGGGTTCAAATCTGGTCTCAGACACTTAATAATTACCTAGCTGTGTGGCCTTGGGCAAGCACTTAACCCCATTTGCCTTGCAAAAAAAAAGAATTGATAGGATGAGGATGAAGAATAGTGCTTTAGAGTTACAAGGAATGACAACAGACTATGATTAGATCAAGTAATTTGAGTTAATAGACTTAGATATGGCATATTTGTAGATTATATCACAGTCAAAAGTATGGCCATCTCTGTGTAGGTGTGGTAAATAGAGGAGTATGTCTTTGGAAATGAGTAAATTAAAGAACCAGTAAGTTAGGATATTTGAGGGAGTATCAATATATACATGGAAAGTTTAATATAGTTATATATGCATAACCTATATTAGCTATCAAGGGGAAGTGATAAGGAGAAAAATATGAACTCAATACCTTGTAAAAATGATTGTTGAAAACTATCTTTACATATAACTAGAAAAATAAATAATTTTATCAAAATAAAAAAATGTATATTGAATTGCCCTAGCATGAGGGCAGGAATTGAGGAGATAAAATCCTGTGGAGCAGGTTAAAAAAAGTGTACTGAAGGTCTATAGATAATAGCTACCAAATTTCAATTGGGAGATAAATATGGTTTAAATGAACCTGAAAGGAAGAGAAATCACTGAATAATCTTGATAAAAGGTGATTCCTGAAAGTGTAATTGGTTAGAGGGAGGAGGGCTGGAAAAGCCATCAGGACTATTGCCTGGGGTATAACCAAGGTATATGAAATAAAGTGCAGCCAGTGCTGGAAAGGGTAGCTTGGGAAGCTGTGTTATCAGGAGGGAGATATAGCTCAGTGAATGTGAGAAAATGGAAAGAACAAGAAAGGAAAAGGTTTAAGACAAAATGCAGTTTATTATCTAGGGTATAGGCACCGTGTAAATGGTTTTAAAGTGGGAGATTGGTGGAGGGGAGGATATGGTTGAGGGAAATAAGGGAGAGATCAGTGAAACATGGCAAATGGGATTTGAACAAAGGTAATGGAAGGTTGAAAATCATTAGCACAGGTGGGGTGTGATAGGGTGGATCCATAGACCTTAAACCTAATTTTTATTGAAGTGACAAAAGGAGATAAGACCAGCTTTCAATGGGTGACTGCCCAGAAAAAGATGCTACTCAGAAACCTGGTTACCTATGCCTAAGGAACTAAGGATCTGTAACTAGTCCAACCTCTGTTATCCAAAGGAACCTATCAGGAAAGTGGCAAGGTATGCAGGCAAGTTCCAACTGGTAGGTATGTAAGGGAAAGTAGGTAGATATTTAGATAAAGACAGCAAGCACCAGTAGCAGAAAAAATTAGGGATTGTGGCAGAGGGCAGAGCCTAGTCCACCTCATCCACAGTTGTAAAGGATAGCTAAAGGAATCAGACTACAAAGGAGACAAGACCAGACAGGTCCAACTCACCCTAATAATGTGAAAAGAAACTAAATCTGTCCAAACATAAAATCCCAATCCAAGGACTGAGATTTAAAATGTGAGTAAACAAGAACGTCTTGAATACAGTGAAGATATATTATAGGTTCAGAGAAGTCCAGTGATAGACCCAGGAGAATAAGACTGTACTTCATTCACTTGTATAATAAGTGCAAGTAGAGAGTCAGAAAAACAGGACCTTCAAACCTTAGGTTATTTTAGAGCCGCATTAAAATAAAATAATTATTTGAGGGCTGCATCCAAAATAAAAAATATAGTACACTAATATAATAGTTAATTTGTAGTCTTACCTTAGGTTTAGCAAGTGCTATAAAAATTTCATGATACTTTTAACTTCTTAGAAAGTTGGGGAACATGTGTCATCAATATGACAGGTGAAGGCATGAAGCACAAAAGTAAACACAAAACAACAAAGTGACAGTACAACAGTATAAAGATAGGTGTATACTGTCTGGTCTGCATTACACAGATGGAACGCATACCACAGATCAATTGAAAATTCTGTGTGACATCTTCCATCCATAATACTGCTAAAAAAAACCACCAAAGAAAGTTAACATCAATGAGATTATTATTAATGATGGAATTAAAAAATCTAATGCACATTCTTTGCAAATTGTTATTTTATTTTTTCCCTTGTGAAAATTAAAACCCACAGGCAGGTCATATAATTCTTACTGCAGGCCATATGCAGCCTGTGGGCTGCATTTTGGACAGCCCTGATCTAGGCTATAATAACTCCAAAAGAAAATGGAATAAATAAAGCAAGAAATGCAAAATGAAATCAGAGCCTCCAAAGGAAAAAAAATGAACATAAATTAGGTAGCTTAGAATATTATGTGTAAAATATGACCCAAGTACTGGATTCCTTGACAAAAATATGATTGAAAAAATATAGATACACAGGTTTGGTATGAAAATGCATCAAATTCAATAGGAAACTGACAGTTTAAGAGGAAGTGCTAAGTTGCAGAGGAAATAATAAACAAAAAACTTCCATTTCAGAGGGGAATTTAAAAGAGGAAAAGAAGGAAAGAATCATTATTAATGTTTAAACTAGGTGAAAAGAAAAGGTGCAGAGGATGGCAAATTTTTGTTGTTACAGTGATTCAGTTATATCCAATTCTTTGTGACTATGCCAGGCCATTCTATTCTCCACTGTCTTTCAAAGTCTGTCCAAGATCTTGCTTATTGCTTCTCTGACATTATCTATCTCACCTCCTTTTCCTTTTGCCTTCAGTCTTTCAAAACATCAAGGTCTTTTCCAATGAGTCCTTTCTTCTCTGGACAAAGTATTTAAGTTCCAGCTTTATTTGACCTTCCAGTGAATAGTCTGAATTAATTTAAGTATTGACTGATTAGATCTCACTACCCAAAAACTTATATTTCCCTGTCTTTAATGATGATTAAAATTTTATTAGTTCATTACTTTAACTTAAGCTTTCAATACTTGATAAGATACAAATATTACTGGAAATGTTAACTCATTAATATATTGCCACTCATGGCAGCTAGATGACATAATGGTCAGAATTCTGGACTTGAAGTCAGAGACCTATGATTTCAAATCTTGCCGGTGATTCTTACTATTTGCATAACTCTGGTCAAGTCAGAACTTCATTTTGCCTAACTTAACTCATCTATAAAATGGAAATAATAATAATAATAACCTCGTAGAGCTATTGAAAAGATAAATGAGATATTTGTGAAACACTTTAAAGACCTTAAAGAGCTACATAAATTCAATTTATTTTTTGTAGCTTAGTATAAATGAATACAGAGAGAAAGTTTTGATATCTCCATGTATGTATTGAAAATGGACACTACGTGGGGAGAAAAGCACTGGCATAATGAAGATAGTCTTCTGTTTCACAGTTCTGGGGGCCTTGATTATGCTCCATTCTGAGTCAAAAGGTTCAAACCTCTTCAGTCCACTCATGTTTATGGGTCTCAGTTTTTTCCTCTGTAACATGAGGATTTGACCCAATCTCTACAACTCTTCCAACTCTAAATCTATGACCCCAGGATTAAAGAAGCCTGCTGTTTCAATAACCTTTAAGCTCTTTCCACCTGCCTTTTTATTTAGACCTAGTCCAGTTTTATAGGAATAAAAGGAGTCTTGAGAGGCTAAATATCTGCCATTCTTGTCCCTAGGCAATGCTGTATTAACAGAGCACCAGGAAGGCAGACAGCTACCCTTTTCTTTAAAAACCCCAAAGTGATTTCTGCAATTTCTCTTGATTGTGAAGAGGAGAGGTCTATATCAGGGTAGATTTGCAATCACTGATCCTTCTGCCACAGTAATCTTGGATAAGACATTCAAGTGAGCTCCTGTAACCAAGGTTACTATTTTGGTGGCCAATAATGTCCTGTTGATATGAACGAAATATCACTGAGTGGTAGATGAACTTTATCTTCATCTAATCACTATGAAAAACTGCTAGCTTTGTATAAGATATTGAAAAGAAACAGTAGAGTGAGAAGAGAACTGGCTTAGACTTGGATTCGAGTATAAGTTTCAGTAAATATTGATTGTGTGACTCTATCCATGTCATTTAACCTCTCAGCTTACCCTTGTTGAATTAAATTGCTAAAATAAGTTCACACACATGAAATAATAATACCTGTCACTTATATAACACTCTATAAACATTATTTCATTTTATTCTCACAAATAAGGTGCCATTATTATCTTCATTTTATAGTTGAGGAAACTGAAGCAAACAGTGGTTAAATGACTTGTCCAGAATCATACAATTAGTATCTGCAACATAATTTTATTTTAATTTTTCCTTATTGCTAGTGCAACAGTCTTCAGCTAATGCTGATCATCATATATGTAGATCCTTCTCCCCAATCCCAAGAGAGTAAACTATTAGGTCAAGGTATATATAACAAGATAAATAAATAAAAAGAGACCAGAGATGGTCTCATTTTTGTGAGAACATGGAGACCATAGTCCATTCTATCCATATAGCTGCCACAAAATGGAGACTTAATAATTTATTGTTGATTGATCATAAGATTTTAGAATTTTCTGAATGGTGACTTGAATAATATAATGAGAGTGCTCCTAGGATCAGAGCTGAAAAAGAAAATAAGGACAATGTAGCCCAACACCCACTCCAAATTCATTTTACAGTTGAGGAAACTTCAAACCAAATCATTTGATCCCTCTGCAAAGAACAAGCATTTATTATTATTATCTTTTATCCATTCCAACTCACTGCCTCCCCATGACTAAGGAAATGGACAGAAGAGGCAAACCAAGAGATCAAGAATTCATCAAAATCTTTTTTTTAATAGAACTAGTTTGCCTCCCAACCATTTATGTTACTTTGCTTTTAGAGTCTATTAATTATATTCTTGACCTTTCTGCTGAGGCCATAAATGGTTATAGTCATCAGTCTCTGAAGTATCCCAAATTTTAGCAGATGGACTTTACTTCCCTTGTGGTAGTTTGTCTAAGAAGGTCAGTGTTTCCCATGAATGAGGAAATGCAGTTTGACTGACCTGTTTTTATTGTTTTCAATTTCCTCATTTATCTTCTTCTTCAGGAAAATTTCCCTATGCTTCTCAGTTTACAGAGACTGCAAATTGGATTATGACAGCTTTATTCTGCAGACCTATAATCATATTCATGATAAACTCCTCTTTTAAGAAATTTGCAGCCAATACACAAGAAGCAATGTTCAGATAAATGAGATGGAGTGGGGGGCGGGGAGGAGGGAATTCAACTATAGCAGAGCAAAATCCTCAATTCTTTTTCCCTTACCAACTTTCATAACATGTGTTAAAGAAATAACAATGTTATCCACAATTTAAATTAAATCTAATTTTAATAGGTAAAATAGTTTGTTGTCTGTCTATATTATGGTATGGTGTTATTTAGTCTCATCTTCAAATAATTCTCATAGGCCTTTTTATGAATTTATCAGTTATATTATTTCATATTGGAATAAAAAAGTCACTATTGGTAAGAAAAAGAAAATACATTCCAAATACCAGATTAATTCCTAAATATAAATCAGTATATCTTTATATTCTACTTGGCACAAAACAGCAGCTCACTTCCAATCAGTATTAAACATAATCAAGAGCCTAATCAAGCAGAGGTTTTTCATGAATGAATGGTTACCCAAACAAACAAACAAACTAGTAATATCAAATGTGAGTTGATTGTTGCTGAGTCCCTAATGGTGAAAGTCATAATGTGGACTCCTTAAAACAGTAAAAGTCATCAATAATGTGGATTTCTTAGCAAAAGGTTCTAGGAGTAAATACCATGAATAATGTGGTTTCCTAGCAAAAGTTTCTAAATACCAATATGGATAATAATATAGTATTTCTACCAATGAAAGCTAATAATAATGTAAACCAAAATTAATATCAGTCAAAAGAAAGCACACTGACCAGGACATGACTGGAATATGATTGACATATATTCAGTCCAGAGCCTTTGCATATCTGGGACTCCAGCCCAAAAAGCACTAAAAGGGCACCCAGGTGTCAGGGATCTGAGCCCAGTGCTGAGTAGAATAAACCCCAAAATATCAGCTAATCCACACTAACAAACTCTATGACTGCTTCTCCCTTTGTCCAATTTCTAGAATTACCATGGAAGTTGTGGGACACTCTTCATGAAGATTCAGATTTGTTGCCTGACGTCTACCTTAGACTACTCCTATGTGAGTACCCCACTTTAATTATTAAACTACTTACATAATCAATCTAAAATTTCCCAGTCACTTTCTTTGGTATTAGGTTAGACCCCTTATTTGAGGGTGGAGCCTTGAATATCCCATTATAGAGAATTTGGGAGTTAAACTTGTATAGAGCTAAAATGAAGAGGACATATTAAGAATAATTATCACAATAATCAATCAGTCAGTGTCTTTCCTAGGTATCTGTTCTAATCACTCATCACTTTACTAGATTTATGCTATCAATTAATCAATTAATTTGGCCATCTATATACCAAATACTGCACTAAATATAACTCAAAACAAAACAAAAGACAGTCCCTGCCCTCAAGCTCACAATCTAATGGAGACAACAAACCAATATATACGAAGTTAGTTATATATAAGATAAATAGGAAATGACTAAAAGAGGAAAGATTATTTATACAGAGTTGAAGAAAGCTTCCAGTAAAATTTGAGATTTTAATTGAGACTAAAAGGAAGCTAAGAATGTCCACTTGTCAGAGATGAGGAGGAGGGAGAGCATTTAAGGAATGGGAGAACAGTCAGAGAAAATGCCCAGACATGGAATGTCTTATTCGTGCAAAAGCCAAGAGTCTATGTCACTAGATCTCAGAAGGACTCACACCTGTGATGTGAAGGATTGTCAAGCTCTTTTCATTGCTTTTCATTGACCTTTGGTGTCCACTTGGCACCCATTTTTTTGCCTGCGACTCTAAGAAACTGTATAATATCCAGCTATCATACCCTAGCAGAAACCATCTTGGCAAACATTAAACTAGATTGAAGATAACCAACAGGTCTCAAATTTGTCAAGTTACAATGATGTCTACCTTGAGTACATGAAGGCTTCCTTTGGTGGAATGAGCCCCAAAGGTCTTGAAGGTGGCTTAAGCAGGCTCTCTGGATCACTTACAACTTGGTCAGACATTGAGTACACCAAGGTTATCCACTGCATTTCCAGTCATCTTGATTTTTGTCCTGCCACTAGACTTTGATATCTCAGGAAGAGAGTGAAACTAAGTACTTTGTGCTATTCTGTCTCACATGTCCAGTTCATCTATGAGTCAAGACATCACTTCACAATGTCACTAGTCCTCTTCAAAAATGAAGAATAAACAACGTCTGAAAATAAGATGTAAAAAGATTGCAAAGGTAAAATGGGGCTAGATTTTGAAGGTCTATGAATGTCAAGATAAGCATTTGTTTTTCTCAATAGAGAACAATAAGAAGCCTCTGGATTTTACTGAGTGTGTGTGTGGTGGGGGGAGAATAGGGTATAACATTATCAGAACTGTGCTTTAGGACACTTTTCCATATTACCATAACTTTTTTTGATTTCTTCATTGGAAAGCTGCCTATTCATGACCTTTGACCATTTATCAACTGGGGAATGACACATTCTTGTAGATTTTACAAAGTTCTTTATTGCCTTGCCTGAAAATCCACCCCAGTGCAATATTTAAGGGTTACCCTTCCAAATAAGAGGTCCAGTCTGCTTCTGAAGAAGGAGGCTGGGGAGCTCCAGATTGATTATATAAGTCTTTTAATAATCAAAGTGGGCAGCCTAAGGCTATATTAGAATTCCTGCAAAGCTACCCCAAACCCCAGTGATAAGTATAGAAACAGACAAAGGGAGAAGTTAAAGAGCATGTTAATGCAGATTGACTGAAATTTTGGGGTTTACTCTGCTCATCACTGGGTTCAGGTCCCAGATACCTAGGTTCTCTATCGGTTTTGTTTTGGCTGGATTGCCTGGGTATGTGAAACCTTGTATTGGTCAAATGTTGTCATGCCTCAGTCATTGTGTTTTGTTCTGGTTTACATTAATCTTGTTTACATTATTCATAGCTTTCATTGTTAGGGACTCCAAATTATAATTATATTATTATTATTATTATTATTATTATTTTCACTGATATAAACATTTGCTAGGAACACACATTATTCATGTATGATCTTTACTGCAAGAGACTTCTGCCAGAAAACCCATATCCTGGTTTTCACTGTTTGAAGAGGTCCACATTATGGTTTTCACCAATAGGGACTCCACATTCCACTGATGAAAGCTACCCATACATTGTCTCTATAATTAGTGAAATTACCTTTTTCTCTGTCTATAAAACAATAAATTAGTCATGGGGGGAGGGGGAGTGGGGAATACAGATTAAAGAACCAGAAAGAACCAGAACCAGAAATGCAAAAGAAAAGAATACATTTTTTTCTAAAAACATAAATTAGCTAACAGGGCAGATATAAAAGAATAGATACAAGAATAGCCCTTTTAAATTTCCCATTTAAACTTATATATGTATGTGTATGAAGATATCCATATATATGTATATCTTATCTTTTCATTTTATGTTCTTAATTCCCTTCAAATGGGAAGCCAGTAATTTTACATGCTTCTCCCTCTTAATTTCCTGTTCCAGCTCTACTTCTATTAATCTTCACTTTCACTGTATCATTCCTAAACACCTTGGGAAGGGCAGCTACTCTCCACATCTATTACCACCTACCTTCCCTCCTTACCTAATCTAATGGAGCAAATTATCATATGAATGGTCTCCAGACCTACCAGCATTTTCAGAGCATTCCCTTATTCACATGAAGGCCCCCATATATCCAATACATAGACCACCTCACCCCACCTAGCAGTCCTAGGCTATCCTGTGATTTCTTCCAATTTAAACCCTTTTCCTTTTGGCATTTTCTCCAGAATCCTATTGACTATACCAATTGTCTAAGCTGAAAATTCCCCCATAGTAGAATATTCAAGGTTCCACCCCTGCCCCAAACAAGGGATCTAATCCAATTCTGAAGAAAGTGGTCAGAGAATTCTAATTTGACTATTTAAGAAGTTTAGTAATCAAAATGGGATATTCACATGGAGCAATCTAGGGTAGGGTTAGACAACATAGTGGCATTTCCACCAAGATCCTAAAAACCCTTGTGGAAATTATAGAAATCAAACAAAGGGGGCCGCTAAGTGGCACAGTGGATAGAGCACCAGCCCTGGAATCAGGAGTACCTGAGTTCAAATCCGACCTCAGACACTTAAGAATTACCTAGCAGTGTGGCCTTGGGCAAGCCACTTAACCAAATTTCCTTGAAAAAACCCTAAAAAATAATCAAAGGCAGGAGGATCTATAGACTATGCTAGTGAAGACTAACTGATATTTTGGGGTTTCTGCACCTCAAGTCCCAGCCACCTGAGTGCCATGTTAAGTGCTGTTTTGGTTAAAATTCTGGATTTGCAAGGTGATAGACTTGGCATATTCAATCATGCCAGGGTTGTGTTCTGGTTAGTGTATTTTATTTTGTCTTACATTAATCTTGGTTTTCATTAGTGATAGCTTCCCTTGAGAGGGACTCATGATGATGATGATGATGATGATGATGATGATGATGATGATGATGATGATGATGATTATGGCTTTCACTGATAGATATTTTTGTAGGAAATCCACATTATTCTAGTCTTTTACTGCTTTAGGTAGGCATGGCCTTCAGGGTGGAATGTGGGGACCCTATTGGTAAAAAGCCATAATAATATGGACCCCTTAAGCAGTGAAAACTGCTTAAGACACTGTCCACAGTCAGAGAAAGAAATAGAAATGCAGTCTGGGAGAAAATGGGCATAGACCTTTCACCATTTACCAGGATTAAGTCAAAATGGATACCTGACAAATACATAAAAAGAGATATTACAAGAAAAGTTGAAGAGTATAGAATATATTACCTATCAGGACTAGAGGATAGGTGAGTAATTTATAAATAAACAAGAGATAGAGAACAGTGTGAAGTATAAAATGGATAATTTATTACAATAATTTTTTTAAAAAATCCATACAAATATAACAAATGAAGTCCAGATCATAAGAAAAAGAAAAAATGGGGAAAATTTTATAGGCAAATTCTCAGATAAAGGTCTAATATCTTAAAAGTAAAAATAACTGTAAAATCTATGCAAATACAAGTCATTCCCAATTGATAAATGGTGAGATGATATGAGTAATTTTCTGATGAAGAAATCAAAGCAATTTCTTAAGTTCAGAATAAAAATATTTTTAAAAGAGCTGATAAATATAAGTATATATAGAATGGTTTTACATGTATGTGATTTTATATATATATATGTATATGTATGCATGTGTGTATGTTTGTGTATACATATACATATGTATACATACAGATTTCTGCCTAATGGTTGCCATCTCTTGAGTGGGGATGAGAGAAAGGAAGAAAAAAGTGAAAAAATAAAATTACATGACAATTTTATCATAAATTTAAAAGGAATTGAAAGTTATACACCTAATAGATTTGCAGTTTCATGTATAATCATTTTTCTGTTCTACTATGAAAATACTTTATTTCTTGGAATAAAATAAATAAAATAATATAAATAGAAATACAAAATAGAAATAATATAAATGAAAATAAGTAAAATAGAATAAAATAAAATAGAATTTCTTAGAATGAAATACATAAAACAAAACAAAAAAGAATGAAGACTATCTCCTTTTTCTACTTGTAACCCTAGTGCTAGATAGGCACAGTGTTTCACATATGGTTGTGTTTAATAATTTTTTCATTGAAGAAAAAAAAAGAGCTATGCTTTAGGAAAATCACTTCAGTGACTGAATAAACAATTGATTGGAATGAGGACAGACTTAGAGTAGGCAGATGCATCACCAGAGGTTAGATAAACTGGGCAGTCCAGGTTTACTCTTGGGATGCAAATGAGGGAATAGGAGGATGATGTTATTCCACACAATAATAGGGAAGGTAAGAGTAGTGGAGAGTTTATAGGGACAATTATTGAGTTCTGTCTTGGACATATTGAATTTAATATGTCTACTGGACATTCAGTTTGAGATTCTGAAAGGCAGTCTGAGTTTAAGGAAGAATAAAATATGAATTGTAAGCTTGGAGTTAGAAGAAATCTTAACATCCCAGTATAACTAGCTCTGATTACAGATGAATAAACATGCTCAGAAATTCTGTGACTTGCCCAAGGTCTTACATGTATAAGATCATGTCATAAGTGACAGAGTTAGGATTTGGATCCAAGGCTTCTGGTTCCAGCTGCAGAACTCTATCCATTGCACCATATTGCCTTCCTCCTAGCAAGGAATTATTATCTGATTTTACAAGCAAGTAACAATAAAATAACAAAAAGAAGAGTTAATCTATGAATTAATACAACAGCTAATAAGCCAAATAAGCTAAAAGAGTATTCAAGAGAAGGAAAAATATGGTCCAGTTAGGGAAAGGACATGGAAAAGGTAAGATATAAACTGGATTCTAGAATAGGACAGAGTAAGTTTTCAATAGCTGTTAAAGGAAGAGGTCATTCCAAATATAGCATTCACAAGCTAAGAAATATCATGGGTTGATGGCACCTAGGGGAGAAAAAGGAAGGGAACTTCAAGGCTTCTAAGTTAGTAAACAGGGAGAATAATGACACCAATAACAAAAATAGCAAATTTAACAAAGAGAGCAACTTAAAAGCCAAGCCCATGAGTTCAATTTTAGGAATACTAATTTTAAAATAATATCAGGATGGCCAAGTTAAGCCATCCTGTCAGAAATCAAATAGTAACTTAGGTAACTAGCTATATAGCACAACAGATAGAGTGCTGGACCTGGAATTAGAAACCCTGAATTGGAATGCTGCTTCACATACTTCCTAGATGTATGATCCTGGGCAAGTCACTAACTTTTATTTACCTCATTTCTTCATCCACAAAATGGGAGTAATAGATCTCCTTACTTATTGACGGTATTGTGATAATAATATAATTGTAAAGTACTATATAAAGTTAATTGCTATTATATAGTGTGATAAACTTAGTGAGAAGTTGGTATTAGTGAGTAGATTTCATATTGACCTACCTAAAGTGTATAGTTGGGGTCACCGTGGATTGTTTATTTGGATAGGAAAGGAGAATAAAAAGAGAAGAGCAAAGATCTGAGAAAAATTGTGCATTTCAAAAGAATGAAGCTCATATGTTCTTCATTATGGTACTATATGTGTCAGGAAATACTGTGAAGCAAAGTTGAAGCCTTGTGAGACTTCCCAATAGTATCGTGTTCTTTTTAAAAATCTACACTTAAATGCAAAATCTAGGATTGATTTAACTAGTTAACTAGCTAGCTACTGGTCAGTCTGTATTTATTTTCCTCATCATCTTCCCTTTGCATATATGCATGATAGGTTTGCTACAATAAAAAGTCTGCCATGCCTCTCTGGGCGAATGTTTCATTCAAACCAATCTGGACTATCATGCTCATAGTTAGAAAGAATTTTGATAGTCCCATTCTGCTCTTCCCTGGTGAGATCACAATTTGGAGTATTATATCAGTTTTGGGAGTCCCATTTTAGGAAGAACACTGATAAGCAGTAGAATGTCCAGAGTATGGCAACTAAATTGATGAAGGACCTGGAGTTCAATAATATCAGGATCTGAGATTTTTTAATCTACAGAAGAGAAGACTTAGAAGGGTCATGACAAATGGCTTCAAATATTTTCAAGTCATTTGGGAGAAGGATTCGACTTATTCTGCTTGACCCCGAAAGGCAGATATTTGGACTTGATATAAGAAAAAACTTCCTAACAATTAGAGCTAGTCAAACAAAGAATGCATTGCCTTGGGAAGTGATGAATTCCCCTTCAGTGGAGGTCATCAAGAAAAAAATTGTTGACTTCTGGTCTTGTATATTGCAGAGAATATAATTTTTAAGGATAAACTGAACAACTTAGAAACTGAAATTCCTTCTAACTCTGAAATTCTGTGATTCTTAAGACTAAGTTGGGGTGGCTAGGTGGCACAGGGGCAGCTAGGTGGCACAGTGGATGGAACACTGGCCCTGGAATCGGGAGTACCTCAGTTCAAATCTGACCTGAGACACTTAATAATTACCTAGCTGTGTGGCCTTGGGCAAGCCACTTAACCCCACTGCCTTGCAAAAAAAAAAAAAAAACTAAAAAAAAGAATATGTTTAGGGATAATTTCTAAATGTCTGTTTATGCTTGCATGGAAAATTAACTTCAGGTTGTGGGGTAGAACCTTTTGGAAATAATAAAAATCATTTTGGTAGAATTGAAAGTTCTTAATGTGAATTTTAACATCCTGAATTCTAATTATATTTCTTCTCCCTAATAGTTCTGTGACTTTAAGCAAGTTACTTAAGCCCTTTGGGTCTCAGTTTCTCTGTCTTTAAAATGTGAAGTCTAGACCACATATTTCTACATCTGTCATTGCAGTATCAATCTAAAATATGTTTGACCTTTTCAGCACACTTAAGACACAAGCCAATTGAATTTTATTTCTCATTTCAACAAAAAAGTGGCAACTAATTTCTAAGTATAAGTGGCATGAGGTAGAGGAAATATTAAGGATGACTGAAGGGGTGGATTAAAAAGTCAAGGCAGATCAGCAAAGAGAGGTTTCTACTTTAGTTTTCCCATTTTTTAATATCCTTTGAGACATTCATATAAGTGGGATGGAATTCATTGCCTAG
The DNA here is from genome assembly GCF_037893015.1 of Macrotis lagotis. Taxonomy (NCBI): domain Eukaryota; kingdom Metazoa; phylum Chordata; class Mammalia; order Peramelemorphia; family Peramelidae; genus Macrotis; species Macrotis lagotis. The sequence goes on along the minus strand of NC_133666.1, from coordinate 567,462,206 downwards.
ATTATAAAGGGCAAAATAATAAGGAAGATTGAGTTTTTTGGAAGGAACATTTTATTCTGATTTCACAGGAAAAAGATCACTATTGAGCACCCACTAAGGCCCTAGAAGAAATTATAGAATCTGTCAAAGATTTTTCAAATTTTCCTAAAGCAACATTAGAGACTGCTCACTTCTGTCTGCCTGTCTGCAGGTGCAGTGACTCAAAAGACCATGAATAGGAGGTGATAATTTTCTTTCAAGTAATTGCCTTCATTAGACACAGTGTCATTTATACTCAGAGATCTCCAAAGTACAGGCAAATACCAAACACAAAAGTTCTGTGATGAATACTGTTCCTAAAAGAACTACAGCCATTCAACAACCTCCAGTCTAAATGGTTTCCATTTTAATCACTAGGTCGTTTGATGAGACCTAACCTAGAGCAGCAGCAGCAATATATATAGGGAACTGAGGAAGAACTGTAATCGGTTGTATCATCATACACTCTTGGAGGAAGAGATGACTGGAGAGACAGATGCATGAATTTGATTGAAGATAATTGATTATGAAATTTAATGATTAAGGAAGCAAACAGTAATGGTAACAGGACTTCCTCAACGAAGTTGCTGTGGCAATATATTGTACCCTTTTGTAAGACTCATTCCCAAGTGCATTGTGATTTTATTTTCTGACACTCAATATCTGAAAATAACGGTGTTGGGGCATCTAGGTGTCATAGTGGATAAAACACCGGCCTTGGAGTTAGGAATACCAGGGTTCAAATCCAGTCTCATACAATAATTACCTACCTGTGTGGCCTGGGCAAGCCACTTAACCCCATTTGCCTTGCAAAAAAAAACCTTAAAAAAATAACGGTGTGATTAGAGTATAGTCTAATAAAATAGTGAAAGAAAGAAAAGAAGACATGTCCTACCTACTTAATTTTGTGATACCACTAGAAATAAATTAGACACTGTCCTTTTAGTAACAGAGAGCTAAATGTTCTGGAAATCACATCCAGCCCCACAATTTCAAAACTTCATATTTTTATTAGTTTGTATCTGCTCAGAAAGTTAAAGATTTGACAAAGAAATTATTTCACTAAAATATATATATATATACACACAAACACATATGCACATATATACTACATATTAGTCTGTATATATAAGTTTCATCAATCAGAACAAGTGACCAATATAGAAATATCTTCCAGACTCACTTTTTAGGTAGCTGTGTCATCTGAAAGAATATTTTTTAATGACTGATGAACCTATAAAAGTCTGTAATCTTTTCAGAGTTGCAGCTATTTATGAGAAAATGAGTTAACAATATTTGTTAAAATCTAGTCTATCTACTGGATGTAATATTAAAAGTAAAAATATCAAGTACATTCTCTCAGAACAAGATATTTGCACAAATGAGTATGCTCAAGTAGAGATCATTTGACTTCTTTAGTTCCTTTATATACCGAACACCTGAGGCCTACAGGAGCAATTTGTTTTCCTTTTCATAGACTAATATTCATTGGAATAATCCCCTTCTTATTAGTTTAGAATGGAAGAAGAATCAATTACTCAGCTTAATTAATAGCTAAAATAATCTTCCAACTTTTCTAACTGAATCAAGGATAGACACTTCCATAATACAGGAACAATGTGAGTCTCACTTAAATACTGTGCCCATGAGCAGGCAACAGAGAAATCACCAGAGGATCCTTTTAACTCTCTGAGATACCGTGAGTGTCAAAGCAGTTAGCCATTTCAAAGATAGAAAGAGTAGATATTGCAATCACCTACAACTTTCCAACTGTTAAATCATTTTACAGGAAAAGCACTCTCAATGTTGCTGACAAAGCCCGAAGTCTAGTAGTAATAAACAAGCATTTTGTCTTGTTTTTAGTATTTTGTGACCTGATCATCAGTTGATTCATGCTCAAATAAAGCTGAATGATTATTCTGGGAAGGCAGGCTTCATTTGTACTCTGTTCCTGACCCCTTTTCTGGAAAGAGATCTATCGTTTATCTGAAAACTGTTATGTTCCAGAAAACAAGATTTTAACTCTTCAGCAAATACAGAGCTAACCTTAGTGATTATATTTATCTACTTATCTGACCTCTGAATCCTAGTACATGCATATGAATTGTCTTTGTCACCTTTGTTTTGAAGGAGAAATAAAATATAACAACTATATTAAAAAGATATAGTAAGATGGGCAGTGGTTCCAAATTGTTGTGTAGAAGGATTGGACTAGTTCACAACTCCACCAACTGTACATTACTATCCAGTTTTCCACATCTCCTCCAGCATTTGTAATTTAACTTTTCTGTCATGTTACACAATCTGATAGATGTGAAGTGATATCTCAGAGATGTTTTAATTTAATTTAATTCTCTAATAAATAGTGATCTGAAGCAGTTTTTTTCTTGTGACTGATAACTTTGATTTCTTCTGAAAACTGCCTTTTCATATCCTTTGAACAGTTATCCATTGGGAAATGGCTTGTTTTTTTTTCTTAATTTGGCTCAGTTCCCTGTATATATGAGAAATGAGCCATTTATCAGAGGAGCCTGCTATAAATTTTTGCCAAAATTTTCTGTCGTACTTCTGTTAAGTTCCATTTTTAAAATTTTTTTGTTGCCTTTGTGCTTTTCATTTACATTGTTGCAACCATTGTAGACATCATTTTCTTGGCTCTGTGTACTTCACTTTGCATCATTTCAAGTTTATTTTCCATGATTCTCTAATTCATATTTGTTGTTTCTTCCAACATAATAACATTCCATTTCATTCATGTACCACAGCTTATTTGGCTGTTATTTAACTAATAAACATCTGCTTAATTTTCATTTCTTTGCTAACAGAAAGTGCCAATAGACTCTACCCCTCAAGAACCTTGCATTCTACAGCAAAGATTCTTAAATATTTTGTAGTTACAGAATTTTTGGAAGCTTAGTAAAGCCTATGAACACCTCAGAATATTTTAGATGTATAAATTAAAATATACAGAATAATAAAGGAAAGTTAGTAGAAATAAAAATGTAAATTCTATATTCCATTGAATTTCACAGATATCCTGAAATGTATTGGATACAAAGTAAGCCCTAAGGCTGTGAAGCTTAGGGAAAAGAACAAATATCTACAAAGCACCTACTATTTGTGAGCTCAGTGATAACTGCTTTTTACAATTATGATCTCACTTTACAAATATCTCATTATCTCATTTATTTGTAAAAAAAAATCTTCCCAGAAATCCTGGTAGGTAAATCATTCTCATTTTATAGATAAGGAAACTGAGGTTATTTGACTTGCTTATAGTCACACAGCCAATAAGCGTCTAAGGCTAAATTTGATCTTGATTCTTCTTGACTCAAGTCCTACTCATCCTTCTACTCTACCATTCCACTCTACTTCACAATGATTAATACTAGAAGTTTCAGAAGATATTGAACTTCCTTTGATAGAAAGATTTCCCTACACTTATAAATCACAGATCTAATTCCAGTCTTAAAAACAAAATTAATGAGAGGTAATTTAAATTCCATTGCAACATATCCTTCTCCCTCCCCCTTCCCCCAAAAAAAGCCAATTCCACTTTTGAGAAACATTAATTTAAATTTTTTTTCTTTTTGAGTTAAAATATTTTCCTTCAACTTCCACTCATTAATCCTAGTTCTGCCTTTCAAGATGAATCATATTGTAACAAATCCTTAGTTACAACAGCCCTTCAGTTACAGGGAAATGGCAAGGCTAAACAGACCTAGTTCTTCCAGCTGATTTTCAGGTGACATGGTTTCCAGGCACAGGCTCTCAGTACATAGGCAACCCTCATCCTGAGATCCTACAACTTGTTAATGACTCGTCTAAAAGGCGGAAGTTAGAAATGAACATATTGTGAGCAGATTGACTGTCTACAGAAGAGTTTTTTTGTTAACCCAAGTGAAGAATTTTACATTTATTCTTATTAAATTTCATTTGCTTGGCTAGTTTTCTGTGAAGTTCAAATGATGCAATGTTTTTGTTTCATAAACTGTAGTAAGATATATCCTAACAGTCATTATTAATATTAATATTATTTTTAAATGGTTGTCTTTCATGTAGACCAAAATATTAGCCTTCTAACAAGTCTCCCCTGTCAGGTCTCCCCAAAAGAATGTATGCTATATCCATACATTACTGGTACTTTAATCTGAGACACCCTCTTTGTGTTACTCTACTCAAAAACAATTTGGTACCAAATAAAATATAAACTTTTTAGTCTAACATTCAAGACCCCCTAGCCGCACTTTTCTTTCTTAATCTTATTGTAGCATTATATCATTGTGGTTTTCATCTTTTTTTTCTTAATTGCCTTTTTCTGTCCTCTTTATATCTACACCTCATTAGTTAAGTGTCACAATGAATAGAGCTGAACTTGAAGTCAGGAAGATGAGTTTAAATCTACTTTATGGTATTCCCTTGTTGTATCCTCCGAGGCAAATTAGTTAACCTCAATCAGTTCCTTTTCTATGAAATGAGTATATAAAGCCCTTATCTCTAAAGGTTGTTGTGAAATCAAATAGGATATTTAATTAAAGTTTTTAGAATCCTTTAATTTCTATACAAATATTAGTCATTATTATCATTATTCATCTAACTTCTGAAATGTAAGTGTTACCTCTTGGTTTTAAATCTCAGCCCTTTTCTGTACCCTCTCCACTTTCTCCCTCTCAATGAGTTCATCTCCTATGTTATGTCTCTCATGAATCTAAAACTCATTCCAAAATTCTAGCTATACCAATTCTTTTCTGTAAATATCCACATGGGTGCCTCACCTAAAATCTGGTGTCCTAAACTACATTATCATCTTCCCCTTCCCACAAATGAGCAAGCTTCCTTATTTCATTTTCCACGATGGATGAACATGAACATCACACAGACAACAATGATATGGTCCATTTGGGGTGTGAGCAGGCTGCAGTAAGGAACTACAGAAAAGAATGGCAATAAAAGGTGACACCAAGGAGACTCTGACATGAAAAGAAGGGTAAGGAATGGCAGATAGTTAATTGGAATGCTCCACTGTTAGGTAGACCTCCTGTAGCAAACTTAGCAGAGAAAATGGACACATTTGCATGGGATGGGCAGGCACAGATGGATTGGGATTTTTATTGTTCAAGACAACTTGTTAATGAGGGTTCAAATCCACTTAAATATTTCATCATTACTGTGAGTGTTTATTATCAAAGTCCAAATTCCTTAGCTCAATCTTAATTTGATTCAGTATACCTTTCCATGATTATTTCTAACTACTCCTCAATGTATATTCAACTCTGGCAGCTAGGTAAGTGCTTGGTGTGGAGTCATAAAGACCTAAATTCAAATCCAGCATCAGATCTAGCTGTGTGACCCTGGACAAGTGACCTAACCACTGTTTTATTGTGTACATGCAAACAAACATTATTCATTATATGCACAAAGGGGATTTATTTATTATTTGTCCTAATTAGAACCTTGCTGACATGTCACATATTGTATAGTACTTTGTATGTTTATCTTATGTCCCCTAACAGCAGAGATGTGATAGAGCCAGTTCCTACCAGATTCTCAGATTTGGTTATTAAATTTTCAGTGGGAGCATTGTACCTCAAAATTGCCAAATGCTACAAATTAGGGCATGATTTATTGGATTTTTTAAATTATCTAGACTTCAGAAAATAAGAGAAAATATTGATAATGCAAATCAAACGAAAGTATATAATACATTTGCAGAGAGCTATCTACAAGCCTATAAACATACTGAAGATGTTGTGTGATGTCTTTTATTTTATACAACACATAATAACAATATTTTATACATTATAGAGAGGCATCATATATAGAGGAAAGAACACTGTACCAAGATCAAAAGTTTGAACCCAGATCATAGCTCCATCGTTCCCTAGCTGTATGAATATGAACCAATCATTTGATTTCTCTGATTCATTTTCCTCCTCTTCAAAGTTGAACTAAGCTCAGAGTATTAGAGTTAGAAAGGAACTCAAAAAGCATTTCTTCCAGGCCCCTCATTTTATAGATATGAAAACTGTAGCCCCAAAAGTCTTAAGTTGCTTAAACAGTGTCATATAGCTTAGTAGATGACAGGGTTGATTCTCCTGGGTCATCACTCTTCTATATGTTTTCTGCTACCCTTACAATGTAGGTTCCTTGAAGACAGGAACTATTATCTTGATTTACTCTTTATCTCTAGTACTTAGTAATATGTCTGATAGGAAATAGTTAATAATCAAAACTCAATCTCTTAACTTCATCTAAAATCTTTTCATTATACCAAGTTGTCTAATATGAGACCCTTCCTACTTCAAAGGATTGTTTTTAAAAATAAATTGAGATGGGGAGGCTAGGTGGCGCAGCAGATAGAGCACCGGCTGTGAAGTCAGGAGTACCTGAGTTCAAATCCAGCCTCAGACACTTAATAATTACCTAGCTGTGTGGTCTTGGGCAAGCCACTTAACCCCATTGCCTTGCAAAAAATAATAATAAAATAAAATAAAAAATAAATTGAGATAATGAACATCAAGCATGTTGATAACTGTAAATGGATATCAAAATTATAAAAATTCAAAGAAACTATGTCTTTTAAAAAACCTAATCTCTCTTTCAGCAACGTTCTCTCCTTCCTTCTCTCTAAAATCACCCCTTTCTTACCTTTTTTGGAGATTTCCATTTCCTACTTCTGGATAAACAGGACCTCACTGGTAGGGAATCAAACAAATGGTCCTGAATAAGAACTCACTACCCTAATACCAAATCTAATCTCAGTTTCTTCATTATATAGCTATTCTGGTATGAAAATGACAAAGCACCAGAAAAACCCTCATCCTTAGATAGGATGATTAAAGAGCTCAGCAGAACTTGGAAAGTACCAGGACAATAGGCAGCTTCTCATAATGTAAGTATTAACCACTTTCTTCCTCCAGCTGTGTCCTATAGACACTTGTGACTAGCATTCCCAGCAACATTTCAATGTATAACTTTAATAGTCTCTGTCTCCAACATTGGGTGAATAAATGGGCTGTAATTTTAAAAAAACTAAAGCTTTAAAACTTTATTCTAGTCAGACATTGATGAACACTACCTTAAAAAATCTGCCTAAAAGTTATGCTGAACTGGGACAAAAGATGAGAGTATTTTTATTAATAAATATCTGTAGATCAATACTTAAAACATCTATTTAAACTCAACTTTCATGCACATATAAAATTATTTATACTGTTTTACACATTTGAAAATTGTATTAAATTAAATATATTGCAACAATATTTCTTCAAACAGAGTCCATCAATGAAATAATTTAATCTTTGAAATGAACTTGGCTTTGGGCAATAGTTTAGAAAAATTAGATTTTTATGCCATCTTCAAGCTTAATTGCACCATTTCTCTAAAATCCTTCCTAGGAAACTCTATTCTAAGATTTTCATCATTGGACATTTTTAAAGTTCTTGAAGACAAACTATTTGCATTAAGAATCATTTTAATCTTTTAATATGGGTATAAAAGCAAAATAAAATGCCACTGAATATAAAAATAGAGAAAAGAATAGTTGGAATTAGGATTCATTCGTATTTGGTCATTCATTCCACACATTTATTAGAATGAAAGGCATATTATTAAGTAGGTTGTATAAGTCCGTCAGACCTGAGTCCTGTCTTCAAAAAGCTTAAATATCATTAGAGAACTAAGAAACACATATAGACTGTTGTATGAGAGTGTATTATACAAAAGAAGGTCTTTATTAGCTATGTTGGAGTATTTTTGCTGCTTACCTAGTGTGTTCAAAAGGTTTATATTGTGATTGTTCCGGTTTATTCATACCCATAGATTTCAGACTAAAATTCCAGGTGAGGGTCTGGAAGTGACATGCCTTAAGTATTTTATTAAGCATCTGCTTGGTAGAAAACATTTGTATAGGTATAGAGACAAAATGTAAACTATCCATGTCTTCAAAGAGCTTAATTCTAGTGGAGGAAGAATCTTGTAAGCAAATGACTATATATGATCTTTCAGAAGTAGAAAGAAAGCATTAATACCATGGGAATAAGAGAAGACTTCCAAAAGGATAAAGCATATAAGTGGAGCCTTGAAAGAAACAAAGTATTCTAAGAGGTGGAAGTGAGGAGGGGAAATATTTCAGAAATGGTCTGTGTTCAAATACAGGAAAATAAGAGGAGTGCCAATTTGGAGGAATAACAAATGTGCCAATTTAGTTGGAATACAGAATCTATGAAAAGGAGTAAATATGCATTCAGTCTAAAAAGGAATGATGAAATGAGAAAGTTAAGGGCTTTAAATTTCAAGGTGAGATTTACATTTTATCATAGAGGATAAAGACACTGAATTTGTTTGATCAGGGGAGTTATGTGGACTTTAAAGTAATTTGATGACTGTATTAGGTGTCAGGGAGTCTGAGATATGAAGATCTGGTACAATTATACAGAAGAGAGTGATGAAGTGACATGAAGAACTCAGATCATAATATTGAAAGTGCAGAAAAGTGAAGTTACAGAAGGTGACAGGAAAATAGAATTAATAAGACTTGACAATTGATTAGTTGCTGGGGATGAAGGATAATGAAGACTCACATCTCAGGGAGGCAGATAATGTGGGCTTGATGGAAGGCAGGCAAGTAGACAGTTCTGCTGGGTGGCAAGTAGGGATAGAACAGCAGGAGAGAGGGGAAAATAACAGGAGATGTTATGGAAATGCAACTAATAAATCTTGATAATTAGAGGTTGGGTATATGAGAGAGAAGGAAAACTCAATTATCACCCTGTGATTTTAAACCCGGTGATTGGAAAGATGGTGGTGCTTTCAACAGAAACAGGAAAGAATGGAGATCTAGAGGGAAGCAAATGAGTTCTATTTTGGTCCTGTTGAATTCGAGAAGCCTATGGGTCATCTAAGGAAATATGTCACACAGGCAATTAGTAGCAAGAAATTCTGCTTAAGAAAGAATCTGGGGCTCCGTATGTAGATATGAATCACCTTCATAAATATGATCATTTAAGTCATGGGATCTGATGAAATTGCTACGAAAGAGTATAGTGAAAGAGAAGAAGAGAATCCAGGACAGAGCCTTTGGGTATACCCTTGGGAAAAGGGTGGAACATGGCCATTAATGCAACAAAGGAGACTAAGAAGAAGTCAGACAGTTAGAAAGAATAGAGAGCAATATTGTGAAAAGCCACAATGAAGATATCATCCAAGAGTAAAATATGGTAGTGTCAAATGCAGCAAAGGGATCAAAACTGATTTATTTTAGTGCTAAAATATCACTGATAGTGGACAACCAACACAAAAAAAATCAAAACTGAATGTTAAATTATAAAAATTTTGCTTGGCCTAAATAAAAGAGATTTAAGAAAACACTTCTTGATCCTTTGCTGAGGAAGGATCTGAGGGTATGAGAAATTACATATAATTTTATGTGCTATTCACTATAGTAATTAGTTTTGCTGATTTTTCCTCTTTCTCCTCTTTAAAAATAGTGTTTGTTATAAAGAATGGACCTCTAGAAAAGGGAACAAAGGAATATAGAATAAATATAAGCAATATGAAATCAATCTGTCAATAAGAATTTATGAAGCACCTACAGTTTGACAGGTATTGTGTATACTATTGCTGGGAAACAGAAAAAAACAAAAAGTCACCATCTGCTCACAAGGAGTTCCCCATCTATTGAAGGACACAGCATATAAATACTGCATACAAACTGGCAACACACAAAACGAGGATAATTTCAAAGAGAAGGCACTAGGATTAAGGAGTTCTGAAAAAGACTACTTGCAGAAGATGTAACTTTTTGTACCAGGAAATTCCCCACAGTGGGATTTTCAACATAAAGAATTCAGTTTAATTTCTATATATCGAAGAAATGAACCAGGAACTTCAGACTGATTATATAAGTAGTTTAATAATCAAAGTAGTATACTCAAAATAGAGCAGTCTAGGGCAGCCACTAGACAACAATCATGGATTGTCACAAAGACTATCCCAAAATTTATGTGGTAATTGTAGGAAACAAAGACAAAGAAAGGAATATGTAAAAACTATGTCTGTGAGAATTGGCTGATATTTTTGGATTTGCTCAACTTAGTCCTGGCCTTGGGTCTCAGACAATTGAGTATCACATCAGGGTTACTTTGACTAAAATCTTGTGTTTACCAAATCTTATACCAGTTATGACCTAGTCATTGTGTTTTCTTTTGACTTTCATTAATCTTGGTTTATGTTATTCGCAGCATAGATAAGAAATTTTGCTGGGAAACTACATCATGAACTTTACTGCTAGAAACTTTTGCTTGGAAACCCATTTTTGACTTTTACTGCTTAAATGGGTACATGCTATTATGGCTTTTACAGTTTAATGACACCACATCACAGACTTTCCAACGACTGGGACTTTATAGGACTTCAGTTGAACCTTGAACGGAACCAGGAAGGTCAGGAGGGAAAAATGAAGAGAAAGAATCATATGCATGGAAGAGAGAGAGCAATGAATGTTTCATGTTTAGAGATGGAATTTTTGTATGAAGAAAAGCAAAAGAAGTCAGTGTCACTGGATCAGAATACACAGAGGGAAGTAAAGTATAATAAAATGACTGGAAAGACAAAAAGGGGCCAGTATATAAAGGGATTGAAAGGACATGGAGGATTTAATATTTTTTCATTGAGGAATATAAATACATACATACATATATTTATAAGTTTATAATTATATATAAAATATTTTAAATACATATATAATGACAGCAATAAAAATACAATTTTTTAAAAAGATCATTGATAAAATGGTACCTGAAGAAATAATACATTAATGATAGTGCTGCGAAGACTGGTTGGAGTGGGGGTGGCTAGGTGGTGCAGTGGATAGAGCACCAGCCCTGGAGTCAGGAGTACCTGGGTTCAAATCCAGTCTCAGACACTTAATAAAGCTGTGCGGCCTTGAGCAAGGCACTTAACCCCATTGCCTTGCAAAAAAAAAAAAACTAAACTAAACTAAACTAAACTAAAAAAATACAAAAAAGACTGGTTGGAGTGGTCTTGCTTCAAACTAAAAGTTTTCAACACACTAGGAAAGGTGAAGCTACTAAAAGATCTTTAGGTTGGGAGGAGGAAATGGTGGAATGGTTTCTGTTAGGAAGATTAAACTAGTAAAAATGTGAGAATGAATTAGAAAAGGAAATATAAGACCTAGAATATGAAGGGACCCTAATAACCATCCAGTCCAAATTCCTCATTTTATAGATGAGAAAAATGAAGTCCATAGAACTTATGTTAGTTGTCCAGGGTCACACATAATAAATAGTAGAATTTGTATGTAAAAACTAGATCTTTGAGTTAAATACGGTTCTTTCTACGATACTATGCTGCCCCCTGGAGGCCATTTGAGTACTTTAAAAGCTGCTAGATTGTTGAGAACAGTGAGAATGAATGCCAAGTCTAGGTAACTTTAAGCAAAGGACAATAACCAGATTTGGTAACTAATTAAGTATAGGAATCAGGAAAGAGTGAGAAGTCAAGGAAAACCAAGGGTTTTTTTTAAATTACTGATTGAAATATTGTTGGAACCATTCCATAGAAATAGGAAAGTCAGAAGGGATGAAATAGTTATATCCCTTTCACATCACGACTTTCCCATCTGGGTTTTGATATATTGAGAGTCAGCACAAGAAAGTAAATTAGAATCTGGGGGGTGGTAGAGTTTTGCAGAAGCTTCAGATAACATGCAAAGGTTACCAGACAGGACAAAGCCTATGACCAACTACTTAACCCAAATTTACAGTGTTACCAAAAACACCCCATAAGGGAAAAAACAATTAGACTTTCTTCTTTGGTATTAAGGAGAAGGTCAAAAATTTTTATTCAGATTTTCCATATCACAGGGGGCACAATAACCCTAACCACTATGATATAGAAGTGATAACTGTAATTTCCATAGATAAGCTTGATCTTAGACTTGCACTTCTTTACCTTAATAGTATCAATAAAAAAATTCTAATAAACCTTAGGCTATGCTCAAAAAGAAAATAGTTCATTTTCTGTGAAAGCAAACTGAATAAATTAGCCACAGTAGAAGAAACCCTAGCAGCTATACCTGCATATTTGATTTTAAATCACCAAAGAAATGATTTGTTCACATGGGACACGAATAGCTTAATGATAATAGACCCATTTTTTCTAAAATTTCATTTCCAAAAGTTTGAACCCTAGGTCTTTAGTTGCAGTTAATAGCTTTGGATTCCTTTTCATGTCTTTAAAAAGGAAATAGAACCAGAGATAGAAAGCATGATAGAAAGAGTGATGACAAAAAGTGAGTATGCAGTTAGTATTATAGCAGTATAATAACAACATTATAACATTAACAAAGTAACTGTTAAGTTAATATGATGCAATGTTAACCCAAACTCTAGATGTGAGTTCAAGACCACATAGTTTCTATGTGTGGCTCTGAACATACTTGGTATGTCTCAGCCTCTCAGATAATTCTAATATTTTGGGTTTCAGAGAAGGTCCTGGCCTGCATTGGTTAAGAGAATTTCTACATCAGAGATTTCCACATACCAATGAAATCATTAAGCGTTCCTGTCTATTCCTATTATAAGCATTCAAAAAGTTAGAACAAACGATCCTTACTGAAGCACTTCAGAACCATATACAGAGATTTATATCATTATGGTCCCTCCCTTGAGACAGAGATACTACCTACATAGGAGAACACGGAATGACAAAGACGGATAGATAATTGAAATGGAACCACTGAAACAGCCAACAATAAAAATGATTGCTCACGGCTATGTGATACTTTGTGGCTTATACATCACTTTTCTTACAGTATTATAGATTAAGATACTGAGGTTTACAGAGGTTGAGTGACTTACACAGCACAGTGCAAGTCAGTAAGTGACAAAATCAGAACTTAAATGTAGGTCTTGACTTCACATCTCAATATAGTAATAACTATACTGAAAATGGATGAAGGGTGAATATGTTTATGGAATAAAGTTGGCACAGTTTCAAGGATGGACAGACCTAACTAGTGGATGTGTACTACCTCTTTTCCAAATAGATAGGATTCCAGGAACCCTTGAATACTGAGAGAGAAGTTTGGGTGAGGAGGCTTTCAAATTAATTTCATTATATAAAGAGACAAATGGCTTTTCAGTTTGGAGGTGGGGGGAAAGTGTAGTATTTTGGCATCAGTCAAAAGTAGAGGCAGATTACTTCCCTGAATTTGTTATGAGCATAAATTTGGGGTACTCTTATTTCTCAGGACAAGCAGAAGGATACATCTTGTAATGTAAATGTTACTGCAAAGGTACTGACAAGTTACTCCTTAGTAAATAGGAATCCCATAAAAATGCATTAGTGGAGATTTTGTGATGAAAGAATCCATTATGAATCCTTTGTAAAATAAATATTGATATTATTGCCCAGTGTATTAGGTAAGAATACTAAACTGAATTCAAGAGGCATTGGTTCAAACTAGCCTCTGGTATTTATTAGCTGTGGCAATTCAATTCCAGTCAAAAAGCACTAATAAAGTGTCTACTCTAGGCAAGTTTCTGGGGATGTTAAGAGAAAAACTAAACACTGGATATGCTCAATAAGTTTATTTTCTACTGAAGGAAACAATAGGTATACATATAAGTAGATACAAACCATGGGCAAATACAAACCTTGAGTAGAGGGCAGGGAAGAGAATTAGGAAACACTTCATGTTTGAGAGTGCCTCTTAAGCTGAGCCTTGAATAAAACTCAGGATTCCATGGTAGTAGAGAGCCTTCTAAATGGAGGAATCTTTAAAAATATATAATAATAATGAATATTTCTATGGTGCCTACTATGTGCCAAACACTCATTAAATGACTCCAAAAGAAAAGTGTTATTATTATCACCTCCATTTTACAATGGTGTCAGGACTAGGTGAGGCACGTTTGAACTCAGCTCTGAGCCATGTAGCCTCCCCTGAAAGCATGGAGAATGATTAGTACCATGATTAATGAAAAGCAAATAAATCCAATAGGTTGAAACATAGAGTGGTTAAAGGTAAAGTTTTTGAAATAAGTCGAAAAGATCAGTTAAGTTAGTGACTGTGAAGGGTTTTTAATGCTAAACAAAGGCATTTGTATTTTAATGCTAGAAGCATCAAGTTACCACTGAAGTTTTTGGAGGAAAAGAGTGTCAGAATGAAAACTGTGATTTAGGAATATCAAATTAGTGGTTTTGTGAATAAGAGCTCGGAGAATGGAGAGGCTAAGACTAGAAAGAGCATTTAGTAAGTTATTCCAATCAAGAGATACAAGAGAACTTGTGAGAACAGGCACTGCTTTTGTGTCCCTCACATATAACATTGTTTCTTAAATTATTTAGGACTGGAATTTAGAGGTTAGGTGTTTTGTTGAGGTATCTGTTAGAAACAGGACTTGACTGCATGCCTCTCTATCCACTGTGCTATTTTGCTTCTCTTTGTCAATAATTATAATTTGATATATATTCTCTTTTATCTTTTTATGTGTAGTTATAAATAGATGTGTAATACATATATTATATGTGTATATATATGCATATGTCTATATATATACATATATATATATATATATATATATCAGAATCTAGGCAAGACACACAAATACACTGAATTTCAACAAAAAATTGTTACTTCTGCTATAGGATTTAAGAAGAAAATCACCCTGTTTAGTGTAATAGGAAGACTTAGTAGCTACTGTAAGAGTACTATGAGAATGAAAACTGAAGCATGCAGATGAAAGAACCAGAAAGAGCAATGAGGGCATAAATTTGTGAAGGGTTTGCATCAGCATTCATTGAATATGGTTTCATGACCTATTACTATGTAGAGGTGTAGACATATTTTTCATCAGTGACTTCAAAGAATACTTAGTATGAAATTGCAATGTCTGTAATACACAAAGCCTTTTCCCCTTACTCAACAGGCTAGAGAGCTCAAAAATAACAAATCACAAAAGAATTCTGAAGCATAAATATGTATGAGTTAAGAAGGTAGCTTATCAAACACAACAGAATAGATTCAGTTTTGAAGCAGAATTCCATATCTTGTCTTTACTTTTCCTATAACAATTACTAGTTGGTTAGAACTTACTCCAGATGAAATGAAACGGACTTATATCTTAGGAATAACATATTACCCTGCAGTTCTAATTCGTGAGCAAGTCACTATTGGAAAATTTTTTGTAGCGTCAATGAATTCACTGTCAAAAATCAGACTTTCTACCTATTAAAAACATATGTAAGAGAAGTTTCATTAGGAAGCACAGAAGCATTTTTAATCCACAAATACTGCTAATGCTTAAAAATACATCTGACCAAATAAAAGTCTTCTAAAGAGGTTTTCCTATTTCCCATTGCTTCAAATATCCCTTTTATCTCTTGAGTTTCAAGAAGAAAAAAAGTTATAAGCATATAGAAATTTTCAGTGTTTTCCTTTATGAAAGATTATGCATAATCAGTCCAATGGTGGAGGCACTGAAGCATATAAAAGTTGCTAAATTCAAAACAGGTTCACTGGAGGGAAAAAAAAGACCCCTGCTCTTTCATTTGTATTGTTAATTTGCATTTTTCTCCTCTGTCTTTATTAACTTTCTAAAACAGAGAAAAGAATCTTTGAAAAAAAGTAAAAGTTTAGTTTTTCTTTGAGAAAGAGAATATTTATGATATTATGAAATGAATTTCTTTTTAATATAAAAATTGCAGAGTAATTTTTATATTTATATTGATGTTTAAAATTGTTAATAAGTATTTTAAATAGCATGTCAACTATGCTTCAACAAGATGTGATGCCTATGCACTTGATATCTTGAGTCAATTTAAATAGGATATATATTCTAAAGAATATCCATCTAAAATATTTGTGTATATCATCCCATGTACCCCAGAATTTATATAACATAAGGTACTAGGGAAAAAGTGTCCTTTCTACCATCTCATGTTTTCCTTTTAAAAAAAAACATTATAGTGGATAACTTCACTTATCTTGGCAGTATACTTTCTAGGGATATATATATATATATATATATATATACATTGATAATGAGGTTGGCACATGCCAGAGATAATTCTATTCTATTCAGGAAGCTCCAAAAGAAAGTGTGGGAAAAAGAAGTATTAGACTGCTCATCATAAAGATCTAGAGAGATGTTGTGCTGACCTCACTGTGAAACCTGGATAATATATCAGTTCCATGGTGTGAAACTGAATTTATTTCATTTAAATTATCTTAGGAAGATTCTGAAAATCATCAAGAAGAAGAAGATACCAGACACCAAGGCCCTTCTCCAACTAAACTGTCAAGCTTTCAAACTCTGCTATCTCTATAACAACTCTGATGGGATGACCACATTGTTCAAAGAAACATATGCTTGCCAAAAAGACTATTTTTATGGAGAACTCACACAGAGCCAGTGATCCCCAAAGGGATCAGAAAAGGACACTTTCAAGAACTTTGGAACTGATTATGCAACATGGGAGCCACTGGAACAGGACCACTCAGCATGGCGTGTCCTCATCAGAGATGGTGTTGCACTCTATGAGCAAAGCAGAGTTGAAGTAGTTCAAAGGAAATGTGATATAAAATATTCACATGAACTCTTTGTGCCTAACCTGTGACAAAGCATTCCAAGGTCATATCTGCTAGAATTGGACATACTTCAACTTGACTCTAACAGAGTGATGTTATTTTTGTTGTTTTTGAGAATGAAAGGCAACCAACCTTGGGCCGGCTAGGTGGCATAGAGGATAAAGCACCAGCCCTGGAGTCAGGAGTACCTGGGTTCAAATCCGGTCTCAGACACTTAATAATTACCTAGCTGTGTGACCTTGGGCAAGCCATTTAACCCCGTTTGCCTTGCAAAAACCTAAAAAAAGACAACCAACCTTCCCCAACTTTTCATATTTCCTTTGTGTGTTGCCTTCCCCTTTAAATTATAAACTCCTTGAAAGCAGAACTGCCTTTCTTTTTGTATTACTATAGTATAATGCCTGGCAAAGGCTTAATGAATGATTATTGTCTATTGACTAAGAAAATTCAATGAAAATATGGAAACTGAAAATATTACAGCCTATGTGGAGAAATCTATCTTTACTCAATAGATGCTTTGTATCCAGGAATGGTCAAAATAACCCTGCTCGGATTGAGAGAAATACTTCTGTCCACAGTCAAAACTATTAGTTAGAACTTGAGATAAGCAGAATTGAATAAACTTGTATTCAAGTAGATTATTCTGCTAGTTTCTTTCTTTTGGTCTTTTGGAGGTGGAGAGAAACTGAAATGAGAATCAAAAGAACTAAATCCAAATTTTTCCAATAATCTGTTAGAGATTGCCTTAGGGAAATAGTTTAATTTCTGGGGCATTAGGCTACTACTCAGTAAAATAGAGGGATTGAACTAGATGATTTCTTAGATTTACTGCCCCGTAAAGAATTGCCTAAAGCTTTAGGAAATTAAATAACTCATCTAGAGTCACACAGGTAGTATGTGTCAAAGGTAAGATTTGTACCTATGTCTATTCTCTTCCTAGAGCCAACTCTCAATTCACTAAACCACATTCTTCTGACTATTCCAAGCCATACTATATTCTCATTTTTCTGGATTTTTTGATAACATCTATTTTGTCTAACAGTTAGGTCCCTATTTCTACAGACTTGATTGCAATTCAATATAGATGATAGATAGATAGATAGATAGATAGATAGATAGATAGATAGATAGATAGATGGTTGGAGGTTCTCTGCTCTTGAGATCCTGCCTACCCTGGACACTGTTGTTTGGATCTTATTCCCATTCACTTAACTATGCCCTGGCTGCTAGTGCCATCTTGGGACAGAAGGGACCAGTATGTGACTTTCCAATAGGGGATACCTGGTCCAAGAAGTAAGTCCATTCCCCAAGCACCACCTACCCTAGAAGGGTATATAACAGGAAATGCTGCCCCTTCAAACACTCTTGCTTCTTCCAGGCTCCCATCCAGAATGATGATGTTTTCTCTGGCTCTCCCTTAATCCATGTGGAGCTCCATGGGCCTCCCCACATGGCCTGGTTAAGCTAAGCCTCATAGATGCTGGCCCTTCTCTCCCCCTCTCCCTCCCCATCTCCCTCTCCCTCCCCACCTTCCTCTCATCCCATGCTTCTGCTGGGCCTGGCAGCTGGCCTGTCAAGATTAGTTAGCAATCCAAGTGGCTTTTTCTTTAATCTCTTAACTTTCCTATTACTTTCTTTTGTGTTGTAACTTCTTTTAATAAATCTTTATTTTCTTTTTACACCTACATTCCTGGGTCAAAGAGTGATGCTTCACAATTGGATAATCAAATAGGTGGCAACAACAGGGATTCATTTTTCTCATCCATAAAATGAGCATCTATCTCACAGAAATTATGTGAGGATCAACTGAAATAAAACATGTAAAGGACTTTGCAAATTTTAAAGCACTCATTAAAAACCAGCTATTACTATTACAATGCTTCACAATTCAAATATGCAAGAATTAGAATGGAAGCTGTATTTCCCATCAGTGTTATTTCCATTAATTCTCCCATGTTATAAATAAGCTGACATATTCCTGGATCCCATTTACTGCATTCCATCTGATGAGGATTAATTTCAAATCAGTGAAGAACACTTATTTTGCACTAAGCGAAAAAGGGGTAAAAATGTATAAATGCCTGTGTCAAGAACATAAAAAATTTTAGAAGTTGCCTTGCTTCATCCAGATTAATAGGTTTAATTAGGTAGTTAGGTGGCATAGTGGATTCAATGCTGGTGTCTGGAATCAAGAAGATCTGTGTTCATTTGGAACTATGCCCAAAGGGCTATAAAATTTTGCATACCCTTTGATCTAGTAATAATTAGGTATGCATCTCAAGAGATCATAAAAAAAGGAAAAGTACCCACATACACAAAAGTATTTATAGCAGCTCTTTTGTAGTGGCAAAGATTGAAAATTAAAAGGATGACCATCTGCTGGGGAATGGATCAATAAATTGTGGTATAGGAATGTGTTCTGTTAGAACATCCTATCATAAGAAATCATGAGCAGGAAAACTTCAGAAAAATCTAGAAAACTTACATAAACTGATGCTGAGTGAAGCCAGCAGAACCAGGGAAACAGCAACATTGTGAAATGATCAACTATTAAAGACTTAGCTCTTTTTTTCAGCAAAATCATGATTAAAGTCAGTTCTAAAATATTTGTGATGGAAAATGCCCATCCACATCCAGAGAAAGAATTATGAAGACTGAATGCAGACCAAAATATATTATTTTTACTTTTTTACATTTGTTGCATATTTTTTATTTCTCACAATTCTTCCTTTTTGTTCTGATTCTTCTTTCATAACATGACTAATATAGAAATATGTTTAACAGTATTGTACATATATGACTGATATCAGATTACTTGCTCTCATGGAAGAGGGAAGGGAGAAAAATGTAAAGCTCAAAATCCTACAAAAAAGAATGTAGAAAGCTATCTTTACATGCAATTGAAAAAATAGAATTAATTGAGAAGGAAGAAGAAGAAGAAGAAGAAGAAGAAGAAGAAGAAGAAGAAAGAAGAAGAAGAAAAATCTGTGTTCAAATATGGTCTCAGATCCTTACAAGTTGAGTGACCCTGGAAAAGTCACTTGACTTCTGTTTGTCCCAGATTCCTCATTTGTAAAATAGGGGTATTAATGGCACCCCCTGTTGTGAGGGTCAAATGAGTAGTAACCTCCCATCCTCAAAGAAACTAATTCAAAAATTCTTAGTCTCTTGACTGAAAAAGAATAGGGGGAAAAATCTATACACAAAAAAGTTCTGCACTTCAGAAATCATTGCTATGGTAAAGAACTCTACACAAAAGAATTAAAATAACAGATAGATTTAGTGAGTAGAAAAATAGTGAGTCAGAAGATGAATGGGTAAAATTAAGAAAACACAAAAGGTAAGTCAAAGTCTCAGACTTGTACAATCATTATTCATACATGTCTTAGTCTTCCACTATATATAGATGGATAAACTCCACCTTGTTTTTCATTTTTTAGGTGCTATGAAGTTTATCAAACCATTTCCTTTGCAAGTGTCATAGACTAGTGTGCTTACCTTTTGGTCTCAGGATCCTTTTTTACTCTTAAAATTATTGTGGACCCTTTCAAAGAACTTTTGATTATATAGGACATATTTGTTGATCATTACTGCATTAGAAATTAAAACTGAGAAATTTAACAAACAATAATAAAATCATTAGATGTTAAATTCATATATATATATAGGTACATATACATATGCATATATATATGAAATATACTTCAATAAAAATAGCTATATTTTCCAAAACAATAGTGAGAAAGGCATTGTTTTACATATTTTTCAATTTATTTAATATCTGGCCTGAAATAAGACAGATGGATTGTCATATTTTCTGCATCCATTCTGTTACTCTATTGTTGGGGCCCGCTAGGTGATTCAGTGGATAGAGCACTGGCCTTGGAGTCAGGAGGATGGGAGTTGGAATTCAGCCTCAGATACTTGTCATTTATTAGTTGTGTGACCTAGGGCAAGTCACTTAACCCTGACTGCCTGGCATTCAAGGCCACCTCCAGTTGTCCTGATCTATATCTGGCCACTGGACCCAGAGGCTCTGGAGGAGAAAGTGAGACCAGTGACTTAGCACAGCCTTCATTCAAATCCAATTCATGTGCACAGCATGTCATGGTCTTCTTCAAGAAAAAACAAATAGCATCATATGAGTATTAGGAACAAGACTCCATATTTAACACTTAAATCACTAAAATCTCTGAAACATATCACAGGAGAAAGAAAATAAGGTTTAAGGAAATTAAGGTGTTTTAGACTTGACACTAGGATACA
Organism: Macrotis lagotis; assembly: GCF_037893015.1. Classification (NCBI taxonomy): domain Eukaryota; kingdom Metazoa; phylum Chordata; class Mammalia; order Peramelemorphia; family Peramelidae; genus Macrotis; species Macrotis lagotis. Next base: position 567,441,307 of record NC_133666.1, on the reverse strand, counting down.
ACTCAATTATGAGATTATGGTTGTTATTGAACAGAACTTAGAATGATGTTTGCTTTTTTTGTTGTTTTTGTTCAGTTGTTTCAGGCAGGTCCAACTCTACCTGACCCCATTTGGAATTTTTAAGCAAAGATAATGGAGTGAGTTGCCATTTCCTTCTTCAATTCCTTTTACAAATGAAGAACTGAGTAAAACAGAACTAAGTGACTTGCCCAGAGTCCCACAGCTAGTAATGTCTAAGTCTTTCTGACTTCAGACCCAATATTCTATCCAATATTCAGATCCAGTCTTCTATCCAGTGTGCCACCTAGCTACTCAAAAGGTCCCAAATACTTTAGACATTGCACTGTATCACTTCTTTCCTATCTTCTCCATGTGCAATCCCCACACTCAGTTCACTAGTAATCAGTTCTTGGTTGTTGTTTTCAGTCATGTCCAACTCTTCATGATCTTTTTGGGGGGGTTTTCTTGGCAGACACTGGAGTGGTTTGTCATTGCCTCCTCCTGCTCATTTTATAAATAAGGAAACTGAGGCAAATAAGGTTAGGGGAGTTGCCAAAGAGGAAAAGATTAAGTCTGTTACAACTTCAGTTATTTTCATTTAGAATTCTGTAAAATTTCATAAAATATGTATACATAAGCACATAACCTAAACACTTTAAAATTAAAAACAGAGACACAAAAAAGGAAACAACATAGAGAGAAACAGACAGAAAAACAGAACATTAAAAGAGATACACAGAAAAAGATACAGATCATAAGAGACAAAGGGGTACACAGAAAAAAACCCCAGAGAAACAGAGAGAGAAAAGAAGACAAGACAAAAAGACTTTTGATTTATCCACTGTTTCCTTCTCATTAATCTGTCTCAAAAATGTAGACAGAAAGAGACATGGAGACACAAAGAGAAAGAAAAAGGGCATTAAAGAGAAACAGAAAAATGAAAGAAGAGAGAAATTAATAAGGGTAAAAGTGTTTGATGATTTGGGATTTCAGTTTATTTTTGATGCTATTCATGCCTGCCATCTCGTGTTTGTACTGTGGTAATGCTTGACAGACTTTTTCTGATACTATAGAACTATACATTTTTAATAATAATAATAATTATGTTAATTTGTCTCTATTTACCATTAGAAAAATCAATTTCATCTCTTAGATAAAATTCTCCTCTATATGTTTATATACAAGGTAGGAAAGGTTTCTTATTTTTTTTAAACTTAGTTTATTATCCCATATAAATACTAACTTAAGGCTTTAGGATCATAGGAATTTCAAAGAGCTTGTTGTCATGCGTGAGAATGTCTCATAATAAGTAGATAATAAATCCTTGCTAGTTAATTGATTAGAAGGTACTCTGATACTGTGATTTGTTTTCCCTCTATTCTATGTTGATACAATTCTTTTTTTTTTTGGTTGATAGCTTTTTTCCCAACCCTCAGAAGTTCAGAACACTCTTATCTATTTATTTTCTATCATTTCTTACAAATTTCTTTAGTTGTAATGAATTTAAATTAATCCAATCAATATCACCTCTTCCCAAAATTCTGAACATTAAATTCAACCTAGAAAAATTACTATGGCCTCAAGATACTGATATTGTAATCATACAAATCTTTTAACCTTTGTAAAGGTGAATGCATAAACATCAGTCATTGTAATGAGAGAAAAATGAGTGATACATGATGTGAAAATGATGTTTTCTTTCTTTCATTTGGAAAAAATGAAAAGAAAAATCATTTTCCAAGCAATTTTACTTCAAAATCTGTACTGAATTCAAATATATTAAAGAGCTACCATCCTTTAGGCATTATGGATATTAAAATTTCAAAGTAAGCCATCAGGTAGCAAAATCTGCTGCTTCAATGTCTTCCAGTATCACTAAAGAAAAGGTAATGCACTTTAAAAAAACCTATCAAAGTCCCAGTGCTAAAGAATAAAATCAACAATCCAAACATCAAAATATTTAAAAGACAGATGCATACAGGAAAGTGTAGCTCCTTATAACCCCTGTATCAGAGAAATGAGTCTCCATTTCTCAGGGAAAGAGGTACAAGGGGAGCTCTTATCTGAGAGTGACAAGCTACAAAGATCACTCCTTTCACTAAAGGAGAAAAACTGATGTAATAAATTCGAGTTTCTAGACATGTGGGTAACAAGCATAGATGTGAGGAATGACAGACTGGAAAAAAGAAACCTAAAACGGGTTTCTAAAAAGCAAAAGTCAGGAAGAATATGACACTAACCTTGGGCAAAATACAGCATATTTTTAGAAAAAAATAGAAACATTAACCTCTATGGATTTCCAGTAGAAAAAAAAAATACTTAGCCTAGTGTTTTTCCTAAAAATATCTGTTGCATATCCTATTCAATCTGACATGCAAGTCCTCTTTTAAAAATTGGAAAATCAGCCTAGATCCCAGCTTTATCAAAAAAAAATAAGTATCTCTGACAGTTATGTCTTTATTGGGACTAGACACTAGACAATATGCTTTCTTTCTATGAACAGGAAATTTAAAAAGTTTAAGTGATACATGAGTCCAGGTGAGTTATAGTCCCTTGCCATCTGTTTCAGTATATCACAATTTTTTTATTCAGTTCTTCCTTCTGCCAACAGGCTCAATGATTGCCATTCCCAAAGGGCAAGAGCTGGACTTCCAGGTGCCAGGCTTAGTGATCTACTAGGAGTGGATTTATGGCTTTGCTCTAATGAAGGAGATAATGGGAAAATTTACAGGGTAGTCAAGCCCCAGGAGTCTTCAAGTTGGATGACAAAGACACACTAAAGTACTTAGATGACCATGAGGGCACTCATTGGACTAAATATATTTATATTCAATTCAGACAATAGCTATTTAGGCATTCCGGGCAAAGAATTAAATTTCTCCCTGTCTACGTTGCTCTAATAAGTGAGACAAAGATGTTTGGTCATGGGGGACAGTCATGGATAATTGAAATCCACTTAAAATCCAAAAAGTTCCTTTAAGTCCATTAAATGTTTTATTTAATTATTTCATTTGCTTCGGCTGGTTTCACATCCAATCTTCCACTGGTAGTGAAATGGACTAGCAAAAATCACATTACCTTCAGAGTCCTTTAACAGATATATTCAATGTAGTTTAATTCAGTTCAATATACATTTAGTCTTTAGCTTGGGTAAGGCATTCTGTAAAGTACTGAAAATACAAAGAAAATTTTACTGCCACTCCATTCAGGGAAAAAGCAGTGTAAAGCAGTGCTACTCTGAAGTCAGGAAAACTTGTCCTTTCTCTAACATAGACTAGATTTATGACCCTATGACTGTTCATCACCTAGAATTAGTTGTATCAGTGAGATTAGAAGCCCAGTTGCTTTCCCTGAGGATCTTGGGTGGTTAGATGGGATCCTTCCTGAGTCTTTTAGCTATTAATGCTCTCTTTCTCTTGAAATTCCTTTTGTATATGTTATTCAGTTGTTTTCAGTCATATCCAACTCTTCACAATCCTATTTGGGGCTTTCTTGGCAAAGATGCTGGAGTGGTTTGTCATTTTCTTCTCTAGTTCATTTTACAGATGAGGAAGCTGAAGCAAACATGGTTAAATGATTTACCTATGGTCACACAGCTAGTGTCAGAGGTTAGATTTGAATTCAGGTAGATAAGTCTTCCTGACTCTAAGACCTGCATTCAATCCACTGGGCCAACTAGCTTCCCTTTGTTTATATAGAAATGGAAGGTAAGGTCCTTGAGGGCATCTGCTTATTTCATTTTCCTATTTATATCCCTAGATAGTGCCTTAAGCATGAAAGACACTCAATGTTGGAAGTGAATTGAATTGAAGCCAAGGGAGTCAATGAGATCACCAGTGAAACAGAATATAAATTAGAAGGAATGTGAGCCACTGCCTGTTCCAACAGGTTCAAGAACCCCTCTTCAACCTATAGCATCCCCTGACAAATGATCCCTTCTCTGTATTTCCCCACTCAATTGATCTTTACCCAAAAGCTTTTTACTATGTAGTTCTACTCAGTTTTCTGAATTTCCTCATATGTAATTCTACTATATCTCTTCGATTTATTCAATACCTTTTTCATTGATTGGTTCAACAAATATTAATTAAACATGGACAATGTAATAAGTATTCTGCTGGGTATTGGAAATAACAAAAACCAAAGTACACAGTTCCTACTCTAAAGAAATTGACATTATTTGCTTCAGGTAAAAGCTCCCAGAGCACTATTCCATTCATATGATTCATTCTACTGTCTGAGTACCTACCCTTTCCCTGTCCTTTGTCTTTTCCCTAGGTATTAGGAGACCAAGAATTCACCTAGTATGCTTACTTGTTAACAAAAAATTGAATGAAATGGAAGTCACTAATTATATTTCTTCTGATGAGATGGAAGACCACTAGGTTTTACCATTTGCCCTTTATTTCCCATACCTGAATGAATTTCTTTATCTTCTCTAACTTGCCACCCAGAAACCATCATTCTGCAAGAGTAAATCAATCTTGACACTTGAACTTCTTCAGAATCATCTGACTGTCTGATTAGAAGGTAAAGCTATTGATTCTAAAACCCCCATTTAAGAAGGGTACCTAGGAAAGCCAACTCTTAATTGTTCACCTGGCAATGCTCTCAAACATGTCCATGCCAGGTATCTTCCTACCTCTCATTTCCCCATACTTTTCAGACTCTTTCACCAGATTGTAAGCTCCTTGAAAGAAAGAATTATATTTTATCTATGTTTTCTGTCTTTAATATAGTAGGTACTTGATAAATATTTACTGACTACCTTTATACCCATCAGATACAGACAATGTCATCTGACCTGCTGATACATCTTAAGATTCCTAGGCCTCACCATTTGACTTTCCACTGGACCCATAGGAGTTCTGACCCTTTCCATCCCTCCAGAATCGAAACTATAAGTGTTGACTTCTCCAATTAGAATGCAAACTTCCTAAGAGAAGGTACTATCTTATTTTTTTCTATTAGTAACCCCAGCACTTAAAAATGGGCTTGACACTGCTGGGAAAATTGGAAGTTAGTATGGAAGAAACTTAGATTAGACCAACACCTCACACCCTTTACCAAGATAAGATCCAAATGGATACAGGATTTAGACATAAAATTACCTGTCAGATCTATGGAAAGGGGAGCAGTTTATGACTAAGGAAGAGATGGAGAACATCACCAAAACCAAACTAGATGATATTGATTACATTAAATTAAAAAGCTTTTTCACAGATAAAACCACTGTAACCAAAATCAAAAGAAATGTAGTAAATTGGGAAACATTCTTTACAACTAATGATTCTGACAGAGGACTCATTTCTAAAATATATAGAGAACTGAGTCATATTTTTAAAAAAAGCTATTCCCCAATTGACAAGTGTTCAAAGGATATGCAAATGCAATTTACAGATGAAGAGATCAAAGCAATCCATAACCAATATGAAAAATTGCTCTAAATCATTAATTATTAGAGAAATGCAAATTAAAGCTTCTCTGAGGTACCACCTCACACCTCTCAGACTGGCCAATATGACCAGAAAGGATAATGATCATTGTTGGAAGGGTTGTGGGAAATCTGGGACACTATTACACTGTTGGTGGAGCTGTGAACTCACCCAACCTTTCTAGAGAGAAATTTGGAATTACACCCAAAGGGCAACAAAAATAAGCATACCCTTTGTTCCAGCAATACCACTACTGAAGAAATTATAAACATGGGTAAAAAGATCACTTGTACAAAAATATTCATAGCAGCCCTGTTTGTGGTGGCAAAAAATTGGAAACCAAGTAAATGTCCTTTAATTGGGGAATGGCTTAGCAAACTGTGGTATATGTATGTCATGGAACACTATTGTTCTATTAGAAACCAAGAGGGACGGGAATTCAGGGAAGCCTGGAGGGATTGCATGAACTGATGCTGAGGGAGATGAGCAGAACCAGAAAAACACTGTACAACCTATCAGCAACATGGGGGTAATGATCAACCTTGATGGACTTGTTTGTTCCATCAGTGCAACAATCAGGGACAATTTTGGGCTGTCTGCAATACCATCTGTATCCATCTAAAGATCCCTGGAGTTTGGACAAAGTTCAAGGACTATGCCCTTTAATTTAGAAAAAAAAAACAGTTATCTTATTGTCTGATCTTGTTATCTCTTATTCTTTTTGTTTCCTCCTTAAGGATATGATTTCTCTCTCATCACACTCAATTGGATCAATGTGCAACATGGAAGCAAAGTAAAGACTGACAGATTGCTTTCTGTGGGGGAGTGGGGGGGAGGGAAGTAAGATTGGGGGAAAAATTGTAAAACTCAAATAAAATCTTTAATAAAATAAAAAATGTGTTTGACATATAGTAAGAATTTAATACTTGACTTTTCATTCATTCATTCTTTTTTGTCACGAATTTTATCAAATTTCCCTCCTTGCACTAGGATTATTAATACAGTACTTGTTGTTTATAATTTTTGCATTTCAGTACGGATATCTAAAACATGGACTGAATTCTGCCTTCTGGATATAATCTATGGACCACTGATCTTCTCTTCTACTATTCTTCCTGCTTTATTAAGGATTCACAATTGTGAGTTCTATCTCCTTCCTCTCCTTTTTTCTTTAATTAAATTCACAATATTCTAAGTAAAAATATTTTTCTGACTTCCTAGATGCATTACAGTCAAATTCTTATATTGTAAAACAAGATCCAGAAAGCCTCTCCCATATTAAACTACTTGAGGCTTGATAACCATCTGCTAGAAACTGTGGTTCAAATTGGTTAGACCTAGAATTTAATTTCTTTAAATATAGTGTCTTTAGAGATTGGGGTAGAGATTTTGTGAAACTGCAAAGTAACTGCATAGTGAAGGACATTTCTTGGGCTTTTGAGGTAGCTGTCCAGCTAGGGGAAGCAGAGTAGGAGGATGTTTCCCCTTTATCACCCAATTCATTTCCAGTCTACACCACCTCTTGCCTCAAAGCCTCAGTTGCTTGAATGGGATCTTTAGGTGTTGCTGCTGGATCTACTGGCAAAAGGAAGGATAGCTGTCACTGTCAGGTGGACCTTGGGACCCGGTGGCCCCAGGGGATATTTACAGGAAAAAGCGTCAAACCAACACTGACCTAGGAGCAAATAAAAGCTATCTATGGTTGAATAAAGTACAGACAATATTGAATGGGGATAAACATCATAAATGCTGAGCCCTATAAAACTTTTATAGTGACCACTGAGATTATGTCAAATGGAATTGAATAGGAATTCTTGATGAAAAAAACCATATGAACCTGAAATTTGATATAGATATTGCAGCCTAAGAAGGAAGAGGGTTGAGTAGGAAAGAAAGAGGCTGAGGAGTGCAACAGCACTCTTTGAGTTTCTTCACAAACTCTTGTGCTACTATATTCATCCTTCCCACCAGTTTCCTCAGGGCTGACTTTACATAGGCCTCGCGAGAAGAGTGGTTGACAGTATGCTTCTCACATTGATCCCCACTTGGGGTCTACTGCACCTACTGGTGCTGCTCAGAATCAGTGCAAGCTCTCCATCAAAGTCATTAGTGACATTATCCATAACTGTAAAGACTGGGCAGGCTACCTGATACAATCAAAATTCTGTAGGGACTGAAAAATTAAATTGCTCATCTTATCCAGGTGTGGGGGATCTTGGTCTTGACCCTAAGATCAAGACCTGCTTCAGACATGCAAAGGAATGTGATAGATACAGAGTTCAACAATGGCAAAGCATTACTATAGGCCACCAGTATCAGTGCAATTTGGTTCTCAGCATGTAGAACCTCACAGTCAACCACTGTTCCCTACCTTGTAGTATATGACACTCATCTGCCTATACTAATTCTACTCCATTGATCTCTATTACCTGATTGAGCTTGTTCAGGCAATACTGCTTGATGTACTTTTTATTACAGGTGTAATTCCTCCTTCAGTCTTATAGCATCCATCCTTCAGGCTTTCCAGGGAAACCCTTGCTCTTTTGCATGGAAAAAATTCTACTAAGGCTCCAATATATTAATAAAAACTTCTGTAGAACTCAGCAGAAAATCACTTTCAGAACCTGAAGAATTACCTGAAGCAGCAGATTCCAGAGGTTTCCAGCCTTCACCAGTAACTCACTGAGAAGAATCAGCTTGTCCTCCAGATTTTTCAGGAATAGGGACACAGCTTCTTCATACTGCATCACATCTGGTCATAGGATGATGTGCTTAATATACTTCTTAATGTCTTAATGCCAACCATATTGGCTGTCAGGTATGCAATCATGTTTCAGGTTCTTCAGGACTCTGGGAAGACCCCCTCCAAGGAACCTCCAACCTAACTGACCATTCTACCCCCAAAGTACTTGCACTACCACCTTTTGCACATGCTCCACTTTGCTCAGGGTGATGCAAAGTGGCTCATTCACTGCTTCACCTAGGATCAGGGGTCATGTTGTCTACCTTTCACTGAACCAGCTTCTAGGTGGTAGCTTCACAGATATAGGTCATGATCTGTGTCTCTACATACAGGGTCTCCATGATTCTCAGCTGAATTCAGAGCTCCTTGGACTAGGAGTAGCAAAACCTGGCATCAGCCATGGAGTTGTTGTGTTTGGAGCTTGTGTTGCGTCCATGGGCTCCAGTTTATCTACATCAACATATCTCTGGAGTCATGGATGAGTGATGTGAAAATAAAATGAATTTATGTTCCATTACTAGAATAAATCATCTCTTTTATAAATAATGTTGAACCTTTGTACTTAATTAGTAATAAAATCATAACACAAAAAGATAGATGAGAGAGAAAAATAGCCAAGACTATGTATCATCAGTAAATTGCCTAAATAACACAAATAGTAAATAGACTGATGAATAACATATTTTTATATTATATATGTATATACACACACACATATATATGTATATATATATATATATATATATATATATATATATATATGTAAATCTCCTTGCAATACTTGTTGATTGGTCTCCCTATCTCAAATCTCTCCCTACTCTAATCCATTATAACACCAATGGTAATCTTCCAAAAGTCACATGGTCAGATCTAAGCATGTTATACCTCTTGAACTCTTTCCCATTTTATCTATTTTTCCCTTACATTTTACTCCACTCCCCCACCCTATAATTCAACAATACTGACCTTACCACTCCTTTAAAAAAAGGATGTCTTTTCACTGAGTCCATCTTCCTTTACCCCAGGCCTGATTTTCCCCTCTTCACCTCTGCCTTTTGACTTGCTTGACTTCTTTCAAGACTCAAATCAAATCCTGCTTTTTGCAAGAAGTTTTTTATGGTTGTTTTTGTTTTGTTGGTTTGTTTGTATAATGTCTTCCCCATTAGAATTCGAACTCCTTGAGAGCAGGGGGTGTTTTCACCTTACTTTGTATCCTCAGCACTTAGCACACTTTCAAACATATAGTAAGTGTTAATAAATAAATTAATGGGGCCAGCTAAATGGCAGTGAATACCAGTCCTGGAGTCAGGAGGACCTGAGTTCAAATTCGGCCTAATTACCTAGCTCTGTGACCTTGGGCAAGTCACTTAACCCCATTGCCTTGCAAAACATAATTAATGAATTGATTGATTGATGCTTGTTGACTAACTGTTGTAGGTGATCCCCCACTGAGCATGATGTATTCATGATTTCTCATCTTGAACTATTCTTATACATGTCCTTTGTAAAATTTATACCCAACATGTGTCTTTTAGAGGGACATTTACTATTTTGTATATACCCACACTTAATCTGTCCATTTTTATTCTTGCTGTTGTTATATGGACCATTAGGTAGTGTAATGAGAAGAGTAGGCTTGGAATCAGAGATTACAAAATCTGCCTCAATCTAAACAAGTCACTTAGTTTTTCTCTTGGTTTTCTCATCTTTAAAATGAGAAGGTTGGACTCTATGGCCTTCAAGGTGACTTACAGCTCTAAATCTGTTTCTTTTTTTTCAGTCTAGCTTGTCTTTAATGATATTCTTTATGCCACTTCTATACACAAATTATTACTGGCAAAATGGCACAACCTATGCATACATACAGGCAACTAGGTGGCACAGTGGATAGAGCATCAGACATGAAATTAAAAAAACTCATATTCCTGAATTCAAATTTGGCCTCAGGCATTTACTAACTATACAATCCTGAGAGGACACTTGACTCTGTTGACCTCAGTTCTTCATCTGTAAAATAGGTTGGAGAAGAAATAGCAAATTACTCCAATATCTTTGCCATGAAAGTCCCCAGTGGGTTTAGGAATAGTTTGACATGACTGAAACAAATGAAAAACAACAACAAAAATGTATACATAATGTCTTCCCATTGCTCTTTGGATTACTTGAAATTTTTATTTTCTTCAGATGTTGGTAGTTGCAAAGGTCGGGGGAGGGGGGTTCTTACCACGAATAAAATTGGTCATTGTTTCAATCTCAGAATGTCTAAATTTGTAGATCAATCTAATGAAGCAAGTAGATATTAATAGAATCCTAACTGAATGCTGGAGATCAGAATGATGCCTTTTCATTTCCATTAGTTACCATCTCCTAAGAAACAGACAAAGGATAAACATAGAGAAGTCATTTTTGGAATCCATTTTTTAAGTAACCTTAGCTAGACCCTAACCCCCTTCAAAGATTGAGGGATAAATTTATCAATCCCCAAAAGTTATCATTGTGAATTCTAATGACATTCAACTTCTCAGCTATCTGAGGTCAATGGGGAAATTAATTCAAAATATTTATTAGAAACATATTCCCAGTTCCTTATACAAATATATTGTTTCAAAAATATGGAAGCCATCTTTTGAGGACATAGCTTCAAATCATCCTTTTGAAATTAATGTTCCTTTCAAAGCATTTGTCCAGAGAGCAGCATTGAATACCCTTCTAAATTGATCAGTATTCTAAAGCAACCAAATTAAAATCCTTTATCTTTTCCTTCCAATGAAAGGAACAAGTGAAAAATGTATATAAGCTATTAAATTAAACCCTTATTATTTCATTATTCTTGATTCACATTCTGTAGTATTCACACACATAAGCTACTTCTTAAACTAAAAACGGGAATAGAAACTTTATTTTTAGCTTTGTCTTGGGTTTTCCTCTGTTATATAGGGTGGCTTTTTTCCCTATACTTTGATGATTTCACCCTTATTTATCATAGACCCTAGCACTTTCAACAAGCAGGCTAACCATCACTATTTGTTGATTTTCCTATTAATTAAAAAATCCTGCTATGTGCTTAAAGCTATGTAATTACCCTGAATATTAAAAGAGAATGAGAGATAGAAACAGAGAGAATGGCAGACAGACAGACAGACAGACATAGAAACAGTATCTGCCTTAAAGGAACTTAAATATTTTTGGAGATAAAACAATATATATACTTATTTCAAAAATAACCCAAAAAAGGACAAAATAGTTTGGGGAAATTGAAGGTACTAATAATTGATGTATATCAAAGTAGGCCAACTCAGAAGATAGACAATTGCTCAGCAGATAGAGTGCCAGGCCTGGAGTCAGGAAGACTGAACTTTCTGTGTCATCCTGGTCAAGTTAACCCTGTTTGCCTAAGTTTGCCCATATGTAAAATGAGCTAGGGAAGGCAATGGCAAACCACTCCAGTATCATTGCCAATCTGGGTCATGAAAAGTCATACATGATTAAAACTGAACAATAAAAATAAAATATTTTTATTGTTTGATCAGCAAACATTTATTAAGCACTAACTCTGTGCTAGAAACTATGCTAAACACTAAAGATAAACAGAAAGGCAAAAACAATCCCTGTCCTCATGGAGTTTAGAATCTAGTGAGGAACAAAGACAATAATCAAATACTATGCACAAACAAAATATATACAGAATAAATTAGATATAGTCTCAAAGGAAAGGTATCAACATTATGGTGACCATGAAAGGCTTTTTTTGCACATGGTAAGATTTTAACTTAGATGTGAAAGAAGCTTAACTTTGAAGGGAGTTCTAGATATATGAGATAGAATGAAAGAAGAAAAGCTGTCTAGGGATACAGGTTTGAAAGGAGATCGAATATCATGCACAAGGAAGAGTAAATATATAAGAATGGATCAAAAACTCTTTAAAGAAAAGTAATGAAAAATTTGAAAAGGGAGACTCTAGTCAGGTTGATAAGGAATTTAAATACCAACCAAAGGAGTTTTTTTTGATAAGTAATGCATACCTTGTAGTAGGACATGCTAAATGATATTAAATAAATTGCTCTTTTCAAGGAACTAGCTTAGTTTTTTTTAATCTTCCAGTGTGCTATAACTATCTTATTCTATCACTCATATCTCTTTAGTTTCCTCCACATGTGGCCATTCCATATCTCCTTCTCAGCTTTCACTCAAATTTATCCTTTTTTACTCAAAGTTCCTTCATCTAATCAGACAACTTTGTAATCAATCTATATCCCAGTTAATAATATAATATCTTCCTATGGGAGGCCAACCTGCTCTTAGGGAGCACTGCCTCCCAGAATAATTCTCATATTTCTATACTTTTCCTTGCTGCTTATTCTTCATGGAGGCTACTGTTGCTGCTGTTGTTACTACTACTAATCTTTCTCTCTCCTTAGCTTCTGCTAACCACAATAATACCTAAAAAAACTTTTTTCTCTAAAAAATAACATATATATATATATATATATATATATATATATATATATATATACACAGCACAACAGAAATGTAATGAGTAATTATGAACTACAAAATCTAAAGTGTCTTTTGGAAATTGAATAGGATAGAATGAATTAGTGTCCTCTAAAATAAAGAGGTGAAATGAAATGAAGGAAAATTCTATTAGAGAAACATATTTCCTCCTTGAAAGAAATGTTTGTAAAAATCAGAAGGGACTTAGCATATTTAACTTTTACTGCATGCTAACATATCTCTTAAAAATGGATATTGTTTTCTCTACTCTGACAGAAATCAAAGATGACTTCTATGCCTAAAGTATATTGATACAGAATAAAGTACACTGATATAGGATAATGACTAAAATTTTTATATTTTACAATTTTGATTTTAATTTTAACAACCATAAATTAACATTACACATTTTATTGCAATAATTTTACAGATGGAATTCAGATTATAAAGGAAATTTTCAAGGTCAACTTAATAAATAATGGAGCCAGAATTCAAAAATCAAAGATTTCCATCTACAAGTTCAGTTTTTTTTTATTTTTTAATTATTTTTAAAAGGAGTATTACTTAAGCAGCCCCCAAAATGCTTCAATCTATTGGTGTTCAGATGTTTTTAAATAATCATTACACTTAGGAAGAAGCAATACAATGTTATAAAAAGACAACTCTCTGTGGAGTCAAAGTTAAATTCCTGAACTCATTTTTGCCTCTGACATGTACAAACTAAAAGATCTTGATCAACTCATTTAATCTAAAAGAGCTGCTGGGAATTCTCTAAAATTTTTAATTTTTATATTATATCAGAATGCCATTACAATCCTGGTAAATAGAATATTTTAAAGTTTACTCATATAAAATGATAACTTAAAAGCATATAAAATTTTACAGTTATAGAAGAGTTTTCAATTTTCATGGGGGGAAGGGAATTTACACATCAAGAATCTCTCAAAGTCTGGGAAACAGAAATTTTATTTCTGAACTTTATCCTTCTCCCCCATCAAAAATAAACCTTATTCAGTATTTATAGTTGTGATAACATAGAGCATGATACCAAAGATAACAAACCTTTACCTAGAAAAATAAATCATATTTACTTTTAAACAAAATAAAATTAATAATATAATTAAACATCTATTTTATTTTGAATATATATAAATCAAAACCACAATTCTTTTGGGGGGATTAAAAGGTAAGTGTAGAATGAAGCACAAGGTTCTAAAGAAATACAGACTGAGTACATAGTTTCAGTTACAATGTAAATAAATACACCAGTTTACCATTACCTCACAACTTATGAAACTAAAAATATACTTCTAAACTCTTTGCATATTTATTAACAAATCAGATACCATATTCTAAAGAAAACCATTTCTGAATGTGAAATCTATTGAGATATGATTTTTATCTAGTAATTTTGTAATCACAATCACAATAATGATTTCTAGCATTAATATAATATTTTAAAGTTTGTGATACACTTTATGAATTGAACCCCACAATACTGTGAACTAGGTACAGTTACGATCCTTACTTTCATGGATGAAGAAACTGATACTGGAAGGTAAAATTACTATCCTCATTTTCACAGATGAAGAAACTGAGGTTGAGGGGACTAGAGAATGAGAGTATCAAAAGGTCAAGTACAAATTGGGAATATATGAATTCTAGAGAAATTGAAAAAGATTACTATAGAGTTCAAGACTGAGAGGTAAAAGAATCTGTAGAGGGATGAACTAAAGAACAATAATAGGTTGAGAGATTTACTGGGGAAATTATAGATACTTTTGCAGGTCAGTAGGGGAGATGGTTTGGGATTGCTTATTTTTAATAGATCTCTATGAGCTCAATAATGAATCATGCTATCTACATCCTGACAGAGATATAATCATGGTACAGAATAAGATTATACATTTTGGATAGTCCTGACAGAGGAGGAATTTGTTTTGCACATTTCTTACAAGGGTTTCTTTTTTCCTTTTTTCTTTTATCCCAATATGGGGAAAATGAGAGACAGAAAATATGTTATTAAAAATAATTTAATCATTAGCAGATTACTATGGTTTAGAAAAATTGTCTTCCAAAACAAACTGGTGATATCATTTGTAGACCAAACAATGAGGTCAGAGAAATTAAGTGATTTTCTCAAAACCAAATGAATTCTAAGTGACATAATTGGGACTATATTTTGACTCGTGTTCTTTTACATATTGAATCTCTACACTCTTTATATAGGCTATTATCCCCTTTCACTTCCAGATTACTTCCTACTCAACCTCGCAACACACACACACACACACACACACACACACACACAAACACACACACGCTCTTCATTTCTTTTACCTGCAACTTTATTGTCATCCATCCTCCATTCAGCTGCTAAAATGATTTTACTAAAAGGAAAGTCTGACCATGTCATTTCCCTATTCAATGAATTCAATTAACTCCACATTAAGTCTAAGATCTAAGATCCCATTTTGTTTGACATTTAAGGCCTTTATAAATATGCCAAATATCATTAGAACTACTTTACTGAGAGGTCCTATCCCAATAAAATCACAGAACCAGAATCCTCCTCCCATAAACTTCTTTGATTTAACCAATCATTATGAATATGTCTAGATAATATGATATCCAACATATTACTTATCTCCTCTGTTTTACATCATCTCCAGATCTGGCAAATGTGCTACCTATGCCTCCCTCTAATAAATTGGTTTTTCTTAAGTTAGTGTCTAGTGAGGACAAATCCTTGGGTTACTACACTAGCTATCTCCTTCCTAGTTGACTTGGATTCATGACTATTCTTTGAGTTTGACCAGTAAATGAATTTTGAATTTAGCTAATTATATTATTTTGTCTTCAGAGTATGAAAAATTTGTCCATTTCTTTAATGAAATCTAGGTATACTCTGTTGAAGCCATCCCTCTATTCAGTTTAGTATCCTAACCAAAAATGAAATGAAATTTGTATGGTATGATCTATGTTTAAACATCACTATTTCTCTTTCTACTTCTTAAATGTTCTTTTCAAAAATATATACTAAAATTTGTCCATATAGAAATAAAACACTGATGTAGTAAATTTCACCCTCTCTTTCTTTAGAAATCACAATTTTCTCTCTTCCTTTTCTATAATAGTTATCCCAATCTGTAAGATCTTTCAAATATCATCATCAACAATTTAGTAATTACTTCTGCTTATTCCAAAAATTAATATGTAGTTTGTCCTTTCCTGGTAACTTAATCTCATTAAAGGAAGGGATATTCTCTCTGAAATTCTTTTCATTTAGCTTGGCTTCCAACTCCCTGCTGAACATATTTGTTCTCTTCTTCCCAGTCCAAAAATTATTCACATGAAAAGAACATATGCAAAATAAGTGTTGAATAATTCTTCTGTCTCACGTTTTTATCCCATCATTCTCACTATCATTCTGACTAACCTAAACAGAAGTTCTCTCCATTCTCTGCTACTTCTCTTTTCACCCACATAATTATAAAAAAAATTACCACCCTCCTCTTATTCCAGATTTTATTATAGCTGATGCCATTCCCACATTGCCATCTTTTTTTATTTATTCTTACCCTTTTACTTCTATCTTTTGTATATTTTCTAAAATATGAGGGGTTTTGATGGATTTCTCATGCAGCCACATGTTTCTTTGAGCAGAATTGCCCCCCCTCCACTCTCTCAAGGAAATTATTTCTGCTTGTATCTTCAGCAGTTCATTCTTGTTGGTCAGAGATTTTATTGCAAAATATTAAGCCACTGGATCCTATGTATTATTCCTTATCACTCCTCTTAACCCTTTAAATTTGCTCTTTCAAAATCGAATAGTTATATGGAACTATACACAGCAGTACTGTCTTATTCTATCTTCAGTTCACTGCTTACTTCTAATCTTTCTCTCATTTCTGTTTCAGGAGCCTATTTGTACTGACCAGAGCATAATTCTATTCATCTTCTAAATCCCTCCATTTTTGATACATAACATTATCAAGACAAGTCATAAAATTTTCAACACTTTTCCTTTTGAGATAGAAGTAGCTACAGAAGATAGCTGAAATTCCCATATCTATAGTATCATATTCCAAAACCAGAGACCAAGAATATGTAGTGATCTTCAAGTGTGACAAGTCTTCATAAGTTTTATATATAATTCTAATATATTTCCTGATAGGCAGCTGATGACTCTATTGATCATGTCTCTGATTTTTCATGTTCTTTCATCAGTTAGCACAATATTGACCTATTCCTTCCTCTTCTAAGCAATATAATTTTATAGTTTATCTATCTCTCCTATAGAATTGTAAAGTTCTTTAGGGCATGGATCATTTATTTGCTTTGAATATATATTAATGAGCAGTTAAAACAATGCTATTCACTTTTTGGAAACTCAATAAATTATCATGGCTTGATTATTTTAAATAAAAATGAAAAATGATAATGAAAGTAATTGCTTGTTATCTGTCAAAAATTTTCCCAAAATAAACCAACCAATTGAGGGGTGATGGTGGGGGGTAGGGAATCCTGTAATTTTCAGTTCTATCACAAGAGGGTAGAGTTGCATCAGCACTGAAATTCACCTTTCTTTCTATTCATCCTTATTCTTAAAAAAAAATACCCTTTTCCCATAACTTTATCAATGGTGAATATTTGACTATCTTAGTAATCAATTATAGTCTCACTGAATTCATTAATAAATAGAACAATGTTTAATAATGGAACAAGTAATTTGCAGTAATACCAAGATGCAAAGCACAGGGAAATAGTAATTCAACTGATATATTGGAAATGATTGGTTTGAGTAAATCAAAAAATTAAAAAGACCTCTTTATGAAATACAAAGTTACCAAGATGATTTCCTTTGTGATTCACATGCTTTGTTCTTCCTTGTATGTTTGTAAGATGCCATATTTTGTTCAAATTTAATTACTGATTTTATTGTAACTGACTTTTTTGAATCCTAGATTCACTTCTTCTATGTGTTATGAATATAGTGGTGATATACATGTATATATATATATATATATATATATATATATATACATGTATATATAATCTGTCCTTATATAATATTAAGAGATATTTTTTTTCCAGTCCCAGAATCTTCTTTCCCTAACCAATGTTACTTCAAGTTACAATTTGTGAACTGAAAGATTTTTGGAAATTTTCTAATTCTGAGATTCTCAAATTTATAGCCAAAAACATTAACTTGTTAATGGTTGCAGAGCTAGTCAGATCTATAAACTAATCTTTGTCACTAGATTCCCAGTCCAAATCACTTTTCCATTAAATCAGCAGTCCTTAGTCTAGACCTTATATAAGGATCAATAGACATATTTCAAGGGGTCTGTGAACTTGGGCAAGTAAAAAAATATTTTTACTTACCTCAAAAAAATATTTATTTTCATTTAGGGGCGGCTAGGTGGCGCAGTGGATAAAGCACCAGTGCTGGAGTCAGGAGTACCTGCATTCAAATCTAGCCTCAGACACTTTATAATTACCTAGCTGTGTGGCCTTGGGCAAGCCACTTAACCCCATTTGCCTTGCAAAAACCTAAAAAAAATTTTTATTTTCACTAACCTCGAGGCAAAATTTAATGTTTCCTTTCAATTATTTAAAATATTATTCTGAGAAAAGATCCACAGGTTATACAAGACTGAAACAGAGGTTCACAAAGACAAGAACCCTTGCTTGGCTGCATTATTAAAACTATCATCAGAGAAATAGTCCAAACCCTGGTAGGCAGTATCTGTAACTATGACAATGGTTCTATAGTTCATCACTGCTATGGTGGATGGCAGCAAAGCCATCCTTGCAAGATAGCATTGCACTAATGGAATTTAAGAAATGTTTGAGAAGGAGAGAAAAGAATGCTGTCTTTTCAGTGTTGGTAAATTTAATAAAGCAAATCCATTTTTGAGGCTTTTTATGGTATGGACTGTTCACAAAGAATAGGTGATTATTTGCAAGGATTACTAATCTTTTTTGCATCATAGATCTCTTTTGACAGTCTGATGAGGCATAAGAAATCCTCAGAATAATGTTTTTAAAAATGCAAAATAAAAATGTATAGGATTAAAGTGGAAATTAATTATATTGAAATTAAATTATGAATTAAAAATTTCATGGACTCCATGTGAAGAACTCCTGCCCTAGGACTTAGGAAAGATGCTACTGAAGTACCTAGGTTTCATAAAGCTTAATTTTCCAAACATGGATATGTCATTATGTTTCTCTCCCAGTTCTTCCAGGCAGCTTAAATTCCTTTTTAAATCATTCTTGACATTAGAGTAGTTGAACTTGACTCCAAGAATGTCTTTGAACTCAGACATAGGCAAAACCTTAGTATGGAATTGACATATTGAAGAGGCTAAGGAAGGAAGATGTAAGAAATCACCCATATCTGTTTAATTTCAGCTTGCACTAACTGGTTATATCTTCCCTTTACAGTTAATTGTGGGTCTCAAAAATGCTTTATCTGCCTTTCTGTTATCTTTTATGGAAAATGGGATCAATTTAGAAGAAACGACAGTCTTATCTATATGAAGACGAATCCTTCAGTCTGAGTTGCTGAGATAAATCTATTTTTAAATTTTTCTTGCCTTGTCACAGTTATCCATTTTAATATGATTTTTCCAAGATGAAAACACTGGCAGAACCATACCAAAGATCATTAAATAATGCCTTATTATATTTATTTAAAGTTCTTAACTCTCTTAATTTATTAAATTTTATTTAATTATTATAATTATGCATCATTTATTGGCTTATTTAAAATTCTCTAATTTTTATTTACTGTTTATTTAAATTTATTATTAAAATTATTAAATTTTAAAGCTCAAATTGGCACATTTAGTACTGTATCTCAAAAAAATATTCACCAGCATTTAATTGGCAAAGTGTTTAATAAATATATCATTTTATATTTACAAGCAACCCTAGGATACAGGTATTTTTCTAACCCCATTTTACAGGTGAGGAAACTGAGGCAGATAGAATTTAAGTGATTTGCCAACGGTTACACATCTAGTAAAGTTCTGAGACCAGAGTTGAACTCAGCTTCCTGGACTATAGGTCTAGATCTTTATCCATTCTACCACCTAATTAATTTACAGATATATGTATATATATATATATATATATATATATATATATATATATATATATATATCACCTATTATAAACCAGGCACTGTGCTAAGGACTGAGGACAAAAAGAAAGTGTCTACCCTCAAAGAGTTCACATAAAAGGGAAGCCAACATGTGAATAAACATATTTAAAACAAGCTATGCATAGGATAAAAAAAGGACAAAGGGAAAGCACAAGAATTAAGGCTGTTTGGAGGAGATATCCAGTTTTTAAAATGATAATTTGTCTGGAAACCAGAGCAGAATAACATTGCCCATAAAAGAGATTGTTTTGGAATAGCTTATTTTTGTTTTCCATCAATACCTCTTTTTTATTTGGTATTAGATTGGCATTTTAGGAGACATATTAATGATTTCATAGAGATATTATATTGAGCTTCTTTTGAGGAAGCACTTATCCAATGTACATATCACAAATAATATTAATGAAGAGAAAAGAAAAAAGACAGACCAAAATTCCAATTATAAAAATTAATAATAATAATATAAAATTTTTTATTTTGTTTTTCTCAGCCATATGAAAGACAAAAAAATCTTCTTTAGTAAAGTTCAAAAGACAAGAAAAGAGTGATACAAGTTATCCATCCCAAAAAAGGAAGAAAAAAACTGTCATTTATCCAAAAAATGTGTTATGTATTTTTGTCTCAAGATTATAGCATAATAGAGTCCATCTAGTACAAAACTCATTTTACAATTGAGAAAATTGAGACTCTGAGATTATGAATGATTTATCCTGTTTCATAGGTATTGCATGTAAGAGGTAGAATTGGTACCCATATCCTTTGATTCTAAATTCAGTAAGTCCCATTGTTGCCATATTGTCTATATTGAATTTACAATAATATAAATTTTAAAATTAAGCATATTTAGTTTTGATGCAAAGAAAACTTCATAACAATTAGTATTATCCAAAATTACATTGGCCTATCTTTAGAGATAGTGCATTTTTCTTCACTAGAAATCTTTAAGAAAATGATTACTTTGGGGGGAATATTGCAGATGAGATTCTTTTTTTAGGTATGAGTTGCTCTAGACAGCTGCTGAGTTCCCTTTCAACTCTGAAATTTTGAGATTCAGTCATTTAGTTCAAATTCTTATCAGCTCCTAAGATTTCAAGGGAAACAAAGATAACTAAGATTAAGTGTTCTTCCAGAAATTCTCTCCAGTTTACTGAAATATATCACCATGTCAGAAAGCTGTGGCACTGACCATTTGATATCATTTTTGAGATCTCAACACAGCTGCTTTAAAAAATGTAAACCTAATAACATCCTTTCTGAATGAGAAGAGGTTTTCTGCATTTGGTTGTAAGTTGAAAAGAAACAACTGAAATTACACATTTCAGAATAATGTAGGAAATAAACACCCATTCATTATTTGCTGCAAAATTCTATTTTTACACTATATACTAATGCTTTCTTTTCTCTAGAAAATTTCTAAGATTGGCAATTCTTTTATGTCTCTAGCAAAATGGCCCCTTTGTGATCTTAAGATGATAGGTATTATACAAATTTTAAATGTTATATAATTATCCTTGTATGTAGAGTTCAACTCATTGACAGCTTTAACTATGGACTATTTTTAAATTGTCTTATACCAATAAATAACACAAAAAAAGCATTTGAATGCATATTTTAGATCCTGAATTTCTCTATGAAAGTCAAATGCTAAAACTTAAAAAGGGAGAGGACATATTGAAAATTAAGACTTTCTTTAAATAAAACAGTTTATAGGTTGACTATTGAATGGAAATATCAGATAGATCATAAGACTAGAGATTAGGAAGACCTGAGTTCAATTTCTGACAGCCACTTACTATCTGGATAAGTTATTTTAACCTCTCTCTATCTCAATTTCCTTATCTGTAAAATGAGAATATAATAGCACTTACCCCTCAAGGTTGTTTTGGAGAGCAAATGAGTTAGCATATGTAAAGCATTTTGCAAACTTTTAATGGTGTTTGCTAGCTATTGTTCTTTTATGAAGTCATTTATTTCTCAAAAGCAAACTACAAAAAGCAATCATATTATAAATGCATAAGTACTTGACCTTTCTTCTAAATATAATTTTTTATCTTCTGTTCATATTCATTCTACCATGGAATTTAACAGATTCAGTTTAATAAATGAAATTATTTAAGATTAGAATATTCTCTCCTCTGATCCTTGAAATACAGGTTTTGATTACAAGACTTTGTTACTTTTATTTATTTTTATTTAATTTTTTCACTTTGGGTTAAGATGAAAGTGGTAGGAAAGATATCATTAAGAAAAACT
Organism: Macrotis lagotis; assembly: GCF_037893015.1. NCBI lineage: Eukaryota > Metazoa > Chordata > Mammalia > Peramelemorphia > Peramelidae > Macrotis > Macrotis lagotis. Next base: position 567,419,208 of record NC_133666.1, on the reverse strand, counting down.
TAAGCATCTCCATCATATATTATTTCAGAATCCAGTGGCCATGTAATTAGCCAAGACTTATTCTATTACCATCAAATTTACCACCTTTAACTTGTATTAATGCACCAATATATCAAGGATCTGTGATTTCTTAAAGGTGGGAATTCCCTCAACTTGTCTGTGAGTACAACCTATCTATAACACAATAGATAAGTCCCAGGCAATTTGTTGAGGCCAAAAAAGTAGCTTGTCCATAATTTTATGACAGTAATTGTCAGACCCCAAATTTGAATTGAGTTCTTTCTGGCTCCAAGTTTAGCATTCCATTTATACTTTTCATATCATTCATGGCATACCAAGTCTCTACTCTTGATAATAATGGGAAAAGCATGTGCAGAAAGAAAGGGACTGGTGATTCGTAGGATTTGGGAATGGCTAGATTGGGAGAAAATATGATAAAAGGTAGGAGAGAAAGACAGTTTCTATTCCAGAAGAAAGTAAGTATTTGTTACTGGTCTGAGGTGACTAGGGAATTATAGTTGCTAGTCAATAGTGCCATTTAGTTAGAGTACACAGTTCCACCAATATCCTACTTGAAAAAACCCTCACCTCTGACTCTTGGATGCTGATAATACAGACAACCAGGGTCACAAAGGTGAGCTTCACAGCTCCCCTTTATCTTTGCTGTAACATAAAGGGAGCCTCATCAAACTGATAAAAAGTATAAAAAATTGGTCAATCCCTGCTGCTGATGTGCCCAGTTAACCTGTACTCATTCTTTTTTCTACCTTGTACAACCTGGCTAAGACCTTCTAATAGTTGGGTACCATATCAATCCAACTGGAAGCAAGGTAAACTCAAATTGACTCAGATTTGATCCAGAATTTCTTTGATCATAACAGTTCCAGCTAGAATTGTGGCTGGCATACAACATTAAGGCTGAATGAATAATAAGTTCTTTTTTTAAAAAAATATTTATTTAAGGCAGTGGGATTAAGAGTGACTTGCCCAAGGTCACACAGCTAGGCAATTATTAGGAGTCTGAGGTTACATTTGAACTCAGGTCCTCCTGACTCCAGGACCAGTGCTCTATTCAATGCCCCACCTAATTGCCCCCAAATAGTGAGTTCTTAAGGCCACATATGAAATTTCTTCCTGACTTCAACACAAGCCTTCTATCATTCATATCACGTTGTCCCTCAGGAGTCAAAGAGCAAAAGTTATAGGAAGACAGATTTTAATTCAGTATAAATAAAAATTCTTAAAAATTCAGAGTTGTCCAAAAATAGGAGAAGCTGCTTTATGAGATGCTGAGTCCCCCTTTCTACAAGATGTTCAAGTAGGGATAGATACTCAACAGGAATAGTGTAGAGGGAGTTCATTCTTACCTTAGACCAAAATAAAAATAGACCTTTGAGATTAAATTCTAAAAACCCTGGCAGGTATGTGGTATAGTAGATAGCTATTGGATTTAGAAATAGGAATATGTAAAGACAAATCTTGCCTTCAACTCTTGGTAGTACCATGACTCTGGGCAAGTTACGTTAATCTCTTGGTTTCTCTTTCCTCCTCCTGCAAAACTGAAATAATAATAATAATAATAATAATAATAATAATAATAATATCTAACTTGATAACAGGAGGATCAAATGAAATGATACATGAAAGCACTTTCCAAATCTTAATGTGCTGTATAAATTTTAGCTGATATTATTATGTTTCTATGGACTAGACTAAATGAGTAGAATCTTTATTATTGCTAGAAGAAAACTATAGAGATTTTATTTTATTTTTTGTATTTACAGAGCATTATTAACAGCATATTTGTATTTACAAAGGTTAAATTACATGTTTAATTTAGACAAGTAAAGCTAAAAAGAGCATTTTTCATGAAAATTATTTACTGAAAATAGCTATTTGAAAAGCAGATAAAATTTCTCCACAGACAACCAGTAATAGTTATAAATTCAACTATATTATCTTAAGATACTATAAATTCTGAAGTAAGTTTATTCACAGCTCATTCCAACATAGCAAAATACTATTATAAAAAAATTTAAGAACAACATATTCTTAAGAATGAACATGGCATTTTAGGAAGCTAATGGACCTAAAAATGATGCTGTTCAAAACATGCATGAAAAAGAATCCTTTCTACCATATCTCTAACCTCTGCTTAAAGACTTTCAATGAGGGGAAATGCCCTACACACTTGAGGCATCTCATTCCATTTTGAAATAGATTTTTAAAATATGTACTCTTTGAAGGCAGAAACTTTTTTTCTTTTTTTGCATCCCTTTAGGCTTAATACCATTCTTAAAGCACAGTAGATATTTAATAAATGTTTGTTGACTTGATTTGGCCAATTATTAGGAAATTTTTCTTTATTATCAAGCCTAAATCTATTCATTATAATATTCGGCTATTGTCTCTATTTCTTCTCTATGGTAACTAGTAGAACAACCTCAGTCCCTCTCACTGTTTCTGTTAAACCTTCTCATATCCAAGCTAAACATATTCAATGCCCTCAATTGATTCTCCTGTGGTCATTTTCAGATTTTTGTTGTACTAGTTGCCCACTTCTGGGCATTTTCCAGATTGTCTATATCTGTCCTAAAGTATGAAGCTCTGACCTACTTCAATTATAAGCTTGACTAAGACAAATCACAGCACATCTAATACTTCTCACATTCTGGGCACTATGCCCAATTTAACACAGTCTAGGAGCATTAAAATATTTACTTTTATGGTAACTGTGTCAAAAGTAAGTACTTAACACCTAATAAAAATTCAACAAATGAAGATTATGAATCAACAAACTCTGAGGAGTGTTTTTTTTAATTTTTCCTACTGAAGACAAGGACAGATCTATAGGATGCCAAGAGTGGGCCCCTATAAGTTACTGAGTACTGAGACTCTAGAAATGGGGGGGAGGGGGAATTGGCAGAGTAGGTCATAGAGTCATACCCCTAACACTACCCTTGCCAATAAATCTCAGAAATTCCTTCTACCAGTTCAGATCAGCAGTTCCTCGAAATTTGTACTCTTAAAGGGTGGTGGTCTGGGGGCAACAAGAGATTGTAGCCAATCAGGAATTAGATAGTATTGTAGCAGAGGCATGGCTAGAACACAGGTCTTGTTGATTCTATGACTATTCCTCTATAATTTACTACTATCCCAAAAATAAGATCTTAAAATGATAATATTTGTGTTGATCAGTTGATGAGACCTGGATGTATATACAGATCCTATTTTGTTTCAAGAATCTAAACAATTATCTAAACAATTTAGTGAGACTAGGATTTTGTTGTCACTAATATTTTTTAAAACAAGTGGAAGAGTAGATGGAATTTAGACATCTTTGATTATATATAGGCACCTGAATTTCATTTGCTGAAACAGAATTTATATTATATTTAATTTTTCCTAAGCAATTAAATTGCTCCTTATCTAAGACCATATCAGATAACTCATTGTCAATTTTATACATTTTGAGAAATGACTTTAAAAAGTATGGGCTACTTTTGAAAATAAATTGCTGTTTTTCTATCAAAAATACTGATAAGAAATAAGTTTAGCTGAGAAAAGCCAAGAAAGTACAATATTGCTTTTAAAAATATTTAGGAAAGAAAAAAACAGTTTTTCATCTGCCAAAAATCTGCTGAACATGCTGAACAGATTTTAAAATATCTCTGTCTCCTTATATTACCCAAATAAATGTGGTACCCAATATGGGAAAAAGAAGAAATAGAATGAGAAATAAGGAAAATAAATTGAGGGAGAATGACAAGCTCATTAAAATGTACAGAAGGACCCTCCATTTCCCTAGAGGAAGCTGTTATCATGAAATAATCACCATGATGAACATGGAAAACAGCAGACTGTGGAAGCTGCCTCATGTGGCCCCCTAGTACTTGGCGATTATATCCTGGAAACCTGACCCTGTTAATGCATTGCTGCTTTGTTGCTTAATGGAGTTCACAGAAAAAACGCATCTCTCAAATGAGTTTCCTCCCCTATTAAATGTTCAGACTGGCAGTCTTTGACAGGGTATGCACAGGGCCATTTCTCCTAATAAAGGACGGCTGCGGAACCCCTGGGGGGTGGGGAGAGAAGCTGTAAGCAATCAAGCAAATCCTCAACTGAGGAACTATATTTATTCTCTTCCTCATTTTTGTCATTTAGTCAAGAAGGCAGGATAGGGGAAACTATGAGAATTTGGTAGCAATAAGAGATAAAAAGGAGGGCAGACTCATTTTTCTCAATAATCATTCCATTTGGATCACTGAGGCCAAGTGGAAAACTGGATTATTGCCTAGGGGCTCCTCCAATTAGAAATCTAGGCAACATGGGAGATCTTAAATAACATATCTTCTCAATGTTCAATTATGTCATTTTGGTTCAACTGACTTTAATATGTATCATTCATTCTGAGGAAATAAATATACATATATATATTATATATATATAAATAATATATATGTATATATATATATAAGACAAGTGTCTGGGATGATCAGATAATGATTTAGAGCTAGTAAGAATCTCAGAGGCTATCTAGTCCAACTACCTCATTTTGCAGATGAAGAAACTGAAACCCAGAGGATTAAATGACTGACCCTAAGTAGTGCATCTAGAAAAAAAGCAGTACTGGAATTCAAAGCCTCCTGGTCCTCTGAGGTCAAATATAGGAATCTTTCCAATGGACATAACCACCTCAATATATCTTTTCAAAGTGGGACATCACTAACCCATTTTACAGATAAGAAAACTAAGACCAAGAACAATTAAGTGATTTGCCCAAAATACAAGTCCAAACCAAGTGATTTGTTAAGATTTGAACCCATATTCCCTAAATGCAAATGCAGTGCTTTCTCTGCTACACTATTCTTCTACTGCAGTATTTGATTGAAAACATGTCTTTCCTTTATATTTTTGCTCTACACAACAAGCAGAAAATCAATAGACAAAGGAAAATAAAACAAAGCAAATGTCTTGCCTCTGAGAGTGACCTCTGGAAATCTCTCAGAGCAGAATTTTATAGAATATTAAAGCCTTAGCACCTTTCAGGGCTAATAATTACCAGATTCAATTCAACTCAAAACAATTTATTAAGCACCTAATGTATATAGAACATACTTAACTAGATATTAAGAATAATAAAAAACATTTAAATGACATGTAGTCTGCCCCTTCAGGGAAATGAGGTTCTAGTGATAATATAAAATACTATACTTTATATGTGCAACTAAGAGGTACAGTGAATAGAATATTATACTTGGAGTCAGGAAAGCCTGAGTTTAGTTCTGGACTCAGACACTTACCAGCTATGTGACTCTGGGAAAGTCACTTAATCCCTGTGTTCCTCAGTTTCCTTGTTTGTAAAAATGAAAATAATAAGGGTACCTCCCTCCCAAGAATCAAATGAGATAATATGGCAAGGCACTTTGCAGATCTTATATTACTCTCTGTGTCTCTCTGTCTCTCTCTCTCTCTCTCTGTCTCTCTCTCTCTCTGTCTCTCTCTCTCTCTCTCTCTCTGTCTGTCTGTCTCTCTCTCTGTCTCTCTCTCTTTGTCTCTCTCTCTATCTCTCTCTCCAGATAAATAGATAGATAGATAGATATAGAGATAAGTTATTTGTCATTTGAAATGAGCTTTAAAATTAATTGGGAATGCAATGAAGAAAGATGGGAATTAGAGACATTTCAAGGACAAGGAGCAATAAAACCTAAAGTTATAGAGACTGAAAATCTCAGAATACTTGAGGATAGTGAGGAGGTAGCTCCAGTTTTCCAGGAATGTAGACTATGTGAAATATCATAGTATCATATCAAGCTGGAAAATATAAAAAGGCATTATAAAATAGAGGGCAATGAATGTCAGTCAAAGAAATTTTAGCTTGACCCAAGCGACAAAGAACTGCTCAAAATTTTAAAGCACAGAAATACTATGACATCACTTTCATATTTCCCTTAGCTCCCCTCAAAATACTGAAGGAAAGTCAGTAAAGGCTTTCATATTGCTTGTAACTCTATTGTATAAAAATATTTTAATCCTCTCCCCAGCTAGAACACTAAATGAAAAGATTATATAACAGTGCTAATCATTTATATTATTAACAAAATAGAAGAGAAACCTTTGCAAAGTACAACTTCCATTAAAAGAACAGACTCCAAATTGAAAATCAGGAATCCTGACTTCAAATCCTAACTCTCACTCTAATCAGCCCTCTGACCATGAGCAGATCACTATCTTAATCTTAGTTCCTTCACACTTAAAATGAAGATAATAGCATTTGCACTACCTACGTGACAGCATTTTTTGGAAGGAAAGAATTTATTTGGTCATAGAATCATAGATCTAGACCTAAAAAGGACTTCATGGGCAACCTAGTTTACTGAGAACAGAAGAGATTAAATAATTTGTCCATGGTCACACAAGTATTTGAGCATCAATATCAGAATTTGAATCCAATTCCTCTGATTAAAGCATCAGTTGATTAAAGCATGGGTTCTTAACCTAGTGGCCATCCTTTCAAAAAAATTATATTGTACTTCAATGCAATTTCCTTTCTCTATAATCCTATGTATTTCATTTTATTCATTTAAAGACAGTATTCTGAGGGGGTCCATTGGCTTCACTCAACAGACAAAGGACTCCATGATAGAAAAATAGGTTAAGAACCTCTACTCCAGTAACAACTTTGTAATCTTTAAAGTGCTACATGGGTATAAATTATAATTTCCTAATATTAAAAATTCTTATTTTCTCACACTATAATGCACTGATTAATTTCCAGTCAGAATGTGTTGGTTGCTCCTTTTTGTGTAGATCTTGCTTGGGTTCTTAAATGTTCACCAAAAAAATAGATCTTAAATTTATATAAAATTGTAGTAGATCTTTTTAAATAGAACCACATTTTGTTTCTAGGCACGTCTTGGAACCTTAAAGACAACTCAGCATTTATCCTTCGGTTAGTCACTCAACCAAATCTCCCATGACAGTTGTTGGGTTGTTTTTGTCTTTGTTTTTTGCTTTTTGCAAGGCAATGGGGTTAAGTGACTTGCCCAAGGTCACACAGTAAGTAACTATGAAGTGGCTGCGGTCAGATTTGAACTCATGTCCACCTGACTCCAGGACCAGTGCTCTATCCTCTGTAATACCTAACTTCCCATAATACTTTCAAACTTGAAAGTTCCAAAATTCTCAAGCATTAGCAAATATTTTTGACTGTACTTTGAGCAATCTGACTAAAAAGAAGCCTAGTCTTCAACAAACACAAAAATATGTGATTTCTCACAAATTTCTGTTTGCTAAAAATAAACCTGCTTCCTTCCACTTTTGCTGCAGAGAGAGTATAGACAGATGAGTTTGGCAGAATAAGGCCAGGGATGCTGGTGAGAATAGCAAATGTCAAAAAATGTTTATATCAAAGCCACATCCTTCTAAATCATTTCTGCTATTTTTCTGTCCAGCTTTGGCCAGACAAGATCATTTCAAGTTACCTGAAGAATCTTGGCATGAGCTACAAATGGGCCCTAGAGTCTAAAATCCTTTTTTCTCATATCATTACACTAATCCAATATCTGACAATTATAAACTATCTTCCCATTTTGCATGCTTGGATGTTCACCCTTAAAGACAGCAATTATTCAAAAGAGCTAGTTGTAGAAACCTGTTTCTCAGCCCATCTGGATGACAGGACACCCCATTGACTCTGAAGAAGCCATCAGACAAAGCTTTTTATACTTCATGTTGAACAAATTATCTTTCATTAGTGGCAGATTGAGGACTCTCCCTGTCAATCCTCACTGTGGCAAAGTGCTATTTTCATTTCATTTCACACAACATCTTAAATGTCATGAGAGATAGTGTGCCTTACAAATCAAAAAGGGATAAAACCAAGAGGAAATAAATGGTTACTAAGTACATCACATCCAGTTCAAAGTCAGGACATGGTCCCCTAAAGCATTAAACAATAATTTGGACTTCATGTCTCAGAAATATGGATGGAAGGAGTTTTCTTTTTTGGTTTATGGGGTAATAAGGGTCAATATTTCAAGGACATTCAGTCATAGTCACCTCAGGTTAACTATAGAGTTAATGAATAGCATTCAAACCACTGACTAGACTATCCTATAAAACAGATAATAGATGTCCATGCCTTCTCCTCTTCCCCTGTCACCAACTTATTACCCCCCACCATTCCAAACCCCTACTTTATGCAAATCCATTCCACTTTCAGGAAAGTGAAATTGCACAAAAAAGTCCAAGTAACCTCCCAAGATTAGGCAACTGAATGGTCAGAGATGTACTTAGCTTGAGGAGAATCATATTGAAGTTAGAAAAGGTTGCTAAACAATCTGATCTAAAGTGAGCAAATTCTCAGTCATCTCTGAATTTTCTAACCCTGAATAAGTAAGATAAAGTTTCTACTTGAATGATAGAATTCTTTGGGAGTCAGAAATATTCATGAGTCATTTTAAATATCTCTATCTACAAGTCCCATCTTCCCTTCTGGGTGAACCTGATTAATCAAATTTTCTTGAATTAATTCACCAGGGAGAAAAAAAAAGAATTTTGCTAATATCAGGTCCAGATCATAAGAGTTCCCAGGATTTAACACTCAAAGAAACAATAAAGATTCCCTAACCTTCTTTTAAAAAATCAAGAAAGTCTCAGAGAGATTAACTTGCCTAAAGTCAGATGTATCTTGCCCCTTATAATCAAGAAAAATTTATATGTAATATATATATATATCTGAATATTCAACATAAACTCACTCCTTCTATAATCAACTATTCTCCCTTCAGCATGAATGACAATTCATTCTTTTTTTCTTTTTTTTTGACAATTCATTCTTGCTAGAAAGTTCTAATAGAGACTCATAATCTCTTTTTTGTAACTTTAATCCATTAAGTCTTATTTTGTCTTTTGGAATAACACAGAACCAGGAATTTCCACATGATAGTCAGTTATCATGTTTATTTTTTGAAGTCAGTTATCATGTTTACCTTTAAACAGCTCTTTTGTTAAAAACTTTAAAATATCTTTGTTCATTCAGTCTAGAGAAGTTGACTAGTTCCTGCAATAAGAAATTTTGTTAGCTCTCTCCTTGGGAAGTATTCACAGTCCCAGTGGTCAAGCCTCTGCACCTTCAACTATATCCTAGAATTCTTCACACACACACACACACACACACACACACACACACACACACACACACCCGGATGCGCACGCGTGTGTATATATTTGCTTGTTTGTCTTGATGCCACATGCCTTTAATATGTTCTCTTGAATGCAGTTTTCATTTATTCTAAAAACCAAAGAATAGTAGCATGGTTAATTTTAAATGTTTTTAATTAATGTCCTTTGTTTTTTCATCAACATAGTTTTCCCAATATTCTTCCCAGGGAGTCATCTCATATAAAAAATAGTACTTTTCAAGGTCAAGAAAAGGAATAAGAAAATGAAAAAATCAGTGCAATTAATCAGGTTGTTACATGGATAAATGAAAAGAACGTTGACCTAACCATCAGAATACTCAGTTAAAAAGTCATCACCAGTAATACTAACAGATGATCATGGAAACCAACCAACCTGAGAATTTACAGTTGGCGTTGTTTCCCTGACTTCCACCTCAGGTAGTAATGAGGATAATAAATAAATATTTAGCCTGGGGATAAGACACAAGGTAGAATATAGTAGTCTTCAAATATTTTAAGAGCTATCTCAAGGGAAAGATTTGAGACTTTTTCTGCTTGTCCCTGTGGACAGAACTAGGATCAGAGGACAGAAGCTGAAAAGAGGAAAATTTAGGCTTTATATAAGGCAAGAACTTCCTTAAAAAACTATAATTCAAAAGTGCAATATGATACTTTGGAAGGTAGTTGTTTTCTCCTTATTGGCAGTTTTCAAGAAATCTCAATGATCACATGTGAAATGTTGTATGAATATAGGACACAATTATTTATTTAGTGGTTATTATGTGCCAAGTGGTTTATAAATATCATCTCACTTGATTCTCACAACTCTGGGAGATAGGCACTATTATTATCCCCATTTTACAGTTGAGGAAACTGAAGCAAAGAGGTTAAATGACTTACCTAGAATCACACAACTAATAGGTCCAGAACTCTCTCCACACTGTGCCACCTTAACTGATGTTACCACCTTAACTGATGTAGAGGGGGATTCCTATTCAGGTGTATAAAATTAAATGCCTATGAAATCTCTTTTAAGTCTTAAATTCTGTAAAATACAGCATATTTCTGGTGGTGTCAAAGTGCTATTCTGTTAGGGTAAATGGGCACATCCATATCCCCTGAGACTAACAATTTAAGTACTGCCATCCATAGAGGAGGAGACAGGAATAAAAGATCACCTGCTTTCTGAGGGATCCATAGAGGTCATAAATTTTTTCTGGAGTTGGATAGGGTACTTAATTATCAAAGACTGAATGAGACTTTGCAGAGCCAAGAATTCTGAAGAATAGGATCAGGCTGGTGACTAGCTGTGCTATCTAATAGTTACCTCTATTTCTTTTCCTCACATTCTTTTTCTTAACTATTTGGATTATGGTCTCATCATTCAACTAAAACTTCAATCTACAAAGGTTCATGATCTCTTTTTTAAAAAAATATTTATGATATTTTTCCAACTACATGCACAGATAATCTTTTAGATTTAACTTTTTTTTTTACAAACTTTTGAGTTTCACATTTTTCTACTGCCCTTCCTTTCTCCTCTGCCCCAGTAGTGATCAGTCTAATATAGGTTATATGTGTACCATCTGGCTTAATATATTCCTATAATAATCATGTGGTGAAAGAAGAATCAGAACTAAGGGGGGGAATCAAGAAAAAATATAAAAAGTTTTAAAAATTGATATGTATGATAATTGATAATATGCTAAGCTCTGCATTCAGACTCCATAATTTTGTTTTGTTTGTTCTTTTTTCCTTTGGATGTGGATATCATTTTCCATAAAAGGTCTCTCAAAAGGATTGTCCTTGATCACTGAACTGTGGAGAGTTGTTTCTGTCATAGTTGATCATTTCACAGTTTCGCATTTCACATGTTGCTGTCACTGTGTATAATGTTCTGCTTCTTCTCATTTCACTCAGGACTGGTTCTTGGAAGTCTTTCCAGGCTTTTCTGAGGTCTCTCTACTCATGATTTCTTGCAGAAAAATAGTACTCCATCTCATTCATATACTATAATTTTTTCAACTTTCCCCACTTGATGGACATCTCCTCAATTTCCAGTTCTTTGCCACTACAAAAAAAGCTGCCATAAATACTTTTGAATTTGTGAGTCTTTTCCCCTTTTTTATGATTTCTTTGAGGTATAGACCTAGTAATAGTATTGCTGATTCAAAGGGTATGCACAGTGTTATAGCCCTTTTTGCAAAGCTACAGATTACGCTCAGAATGGTTGGATCAGTTCACCACTCCACCAACAGTGCATTAGTGTTCCAGTTTTCCTGCATCCTCTTCAATACTTACTTTTTAGTCATTTTAGCCAATCTGATAGGTATGAGGTAGTACCTCAGAGTTGTTTTAATTTGCTTTTCTCTAATCAATAATGATATGAAGCATTTTTATATGACTATAGAAAGTCTTAATTTCTCTATCCTTTTCATATCATCTCACCATTTATCACTTGGGGAATGACATATTATAAATTTGACTCAGCTCTATATATTTTATAAATTAATCCTCTACTAGAAACACTAGCTGAGTATATTGTTTCCCAGTTTTCTGCATTCCTTTTAATCTTGGTGGTGCAAACCCTTTTTAATTTAATGTAGTTGAAATTGTCCATTACATACCTAATCTATTCCACTGATCCATTTCTCTATTTTTTTTTTGCTTTGTTTTGTTTGTTTTGGGTTTTCTTTTTTTGCAAAGCAGTGGGGTTAAGGGACTTGCCCAAGGTCACATATCTAGGTAAGTATTAAGGGTCTGAGTCGTATTTGAACTCAGGTCCTG